>NC_056525.1:216361422-216375131 GCF_019175285.1 Sceloporus undulatus | reverse complement strand
CGGGCCGGATCCGGCCCGCGGGCCGGAGGTTGCCGACCCCTGCCCTATGGATACCAAAATCCATGGATGCTTAAGTACCATTATATACAATGGAGTAGTAAAATCAAGTCCTTTAATGGAAAAATCAAGGTTTTATTTTAGGATTTTTTGGGCGAGGATATTTTCAAGGCTTCAAGTGCTCAGAGGATATTTTTTTAAAAAATTAATTTTTTTTAAAGCCCTCAACACGTTTTGGCCCATGTTTATATTTCAATGACCTTCTTCAAGGGCAACATAAAACAAATATAAATGTAAAATTAAACAATCAAAAGGACAAGCAGACAGTTAATGTGTAAGCAGGGAGGATTCTTAGTGGGGTGTGTGTTTTACTTATTTTTGTATGCTTTAAAAATAATTTTATACTGTTTGATGTGGTGAATTTTAACTTTTTAAAAATGTTATTAAGTATTTGATTGATTTTCTTTCTTCTTGCCTTGGACCCCACTCTGGCAGAAAAGAGGCATACAAATGAAATAAACAAACAAACAAATATTGCATCTAGCATTCTGTAACAAAAACCCACCAGGCTTTCTTCATTTTGGCAGAATAATACATGATGATGGAGAAAGGAGAGGAGGAATTCTTTTTGTTAAGGAGCCCTGGTGGCACATTGGTTAAATGCTGGTACTGCAGCCACTCACTCACAGACACAAGGTTGTGAGTTTGGGGGGATACAGATGGGCAGAAAGGGGTGGTGAGCTGCCCCTTTCTGCCCTGGATGGAGGCCGCAGCAGACAAACGCTGTGGCCTCTGCAAGGCCTAAAAAGAACCCGCTGCCACAATGACGTCCACATGTCATGGTGCTGTTTGGACACTGTGCCACATGTACATCATCATGGCAGCCTCCGTGTGGATGGGGGCGAGCCATGATGGCACCTGGACAGCACAGTAGGGCTTGGGAGCGTGCGGACATCCACTCTCCCAAGCCCTAAAATTGGCCCCAGGCCAGCGCTTTGCGCCAATTTGTACTGGGCCTTTGATACCAGCCAGGGGCTCCAGGGCTGACTCAGCCTGGCAACCTTCCAAGGTCAGCTTGTTGGGGGCAATTAGCTTACACATTGTAAACTGCTTAGGGAGTGCTTAAGTGCACTGATAAGCGGTATAGAAATGCACTTGCACTTGCTATTGCTATTACTGCTATTAGTAACAATATGGAATCCAATACACTCGATAGAAATCACTCAGATATCTAACAGTCTACCCAGCTCTACTTTCTTCTCTATTGCCTATCTTTTTGACTGGCTGCTCCTCATCCCTTTCACCAATATGCTTCTCTTTCCCTTTCAGTATTCTGCCTCTTTCATCAACATCTCTGAGAAGCAGCTGCAAAAGGCTGTTTTGATTGTTGCTTGACTGTAGCATCTCAGAGTTTCACGACTTCCAAACCACATTTTGGAAGAGTTACTTTTGGGGGGCTACAGTTTGTAGAATCTCCAAGCAGCATTGTTATTGGCTATGCTGAATGGAGGAGTTTGGGAGCTATGATCCCCGCAGACTGTTTTCCCCTGAAGCTGGAACATTGGGATTCAATTTGGCTAGTGCAAAGTATTGATAGATGTATCCAGAATTAATTGATTTCATCTTTCCAATCAAAGTCATTTAAGCTAACATTCATGATCCTCAGCTTACAGCAATGAATTGCATACTTTGATTTCCATGCAACTAAATGCTTCACTTTCTTTGTTTGTTTTGAGCTAACTAGGCCTGAATTTCATGGGATGACCCAGTTATTGTGTTTCAAGAGTCAGAGGTGAGAAAAATTACTTCTCTCCAATGTGTTCTCCTTTTTCTACTGCATTTGGTTTTCCTTTACTGTTCTTTGTGGGAACAATCCTCAGCTTTGTTTCCTCAACAGGAAGGCTTTTAAAATAAGCAGCAAATTGGTACCGAAAGGAGGCTGCCTACAAGAATTACTTTGTCATTTTACTATCCTTTGCACCTGACACATCACTGCTTGATCAGAAAGCTCAGATGCCATTCCAAGGCAAAACAACAGTCATTTAGATTTGTCACCATCTCTGAGCTTGAAGGCATATGTGGGTGGGTAAGCATGATTTCAAGGCCCGCTTTTTTCAAGGCTTGTTTTCTATTCTGGGGCCTGGAGAGCAGGATTTATAGCAAGACTAGAAAACTGCTAAAGACAACCCTAAGCATACCAATGTCAGGGATAGTTAATTGACTTTGATGAGAATGATACACTTGTTTGTTACTGGTAATGAAATTCAGGAAGGAAACTATGGAACTGAGAATCCAAAACTGTCCACTAGCTTTGTCCTCAGGTCTGTCTGCACCTTAGGGAATAGAGATGACTTAAGAGAATATCACACGGGAGACTTACCATGTGTAAATCACCATTAAATCATCAGAAATCTTGTAAAACCCTCGAGCGGCGTTCACACTGCCATGCTTATCCTGTCATTAAATTGTCACAGAGGCGTCATCACTTGCTCATCCCATCAGTAAAGCATCCTTGGAGCTGCCATTTGTCAATTACAGGATCTTCTATTATTGCCAAAATGGTGGCTCCAAGGACACTTTACTGACAGGAAAAGTGGACGACCATGCCTCCATGATTTAATGATGGGAGAAGTGCACAATGGTGTGAGCGCCAATTGTGGGTTTTTCATGATTTCTGATGATATAATGGCGATTTATACACGGTAAGCCTCCCATGTGATATTCTCCTTAGTATCACATGTGTGTTGATGGCCTTCCCCAAACAGATGGCCTCCAATTGCACTGTACTACAACTCCCACCACCCCCAGCTTACCACAGAGCTGGTGATGATTGAACTTGTGGTTTAATACATTGGAAAGGTGCTAAGTTGAATCTACATAATAGCACCTATTGGAGCCACCTGTCACTATTTAATGGGTGACTGTGCATGTTCCTTCTCATCACCTGTTCATTTATGATGAGCCCATTAATCTCATAGGGTTTTCTTAGGCAAGGAACACTCAGAGAGGTTGTTTTTGCCAATATCTTCCTCTGAAATATAGCCTACAGCACCTAGTATTTCTTTGGGAGTCCTCCATCCAAGTATTAACTTCATCCACATCTTCATCGGGTCTGACCCTGCTTAGCTTGAGATCAGATGGGATCTCAAGCTTTCAAGGTGTTTAGGTGTTTCAAGTTCCTGAATTGTTTTATATTAACATTGCACAAGAACAATAATGAACATAGAAAACAAATGTGCTCATTAGGTAGTCATAAGAATGGAAACTGCAAATTTGAGGGAAAAAGAAAAAGAAAGACAGACTCTTATAGCCAAATTTGTAAACATGTAAAATTTCAGAGTGTTGTTCTACAATTGTCATCTGAAATAGGACATCCACCACCAGCTACATATGGCAGTATTATTATTATTATTATTATTATTATTATTATTATTATTATTATTATTATTTTATATAGCGCTGTAGATTTGCACATATAAGAGTAAACCTGCCTATGGTGTACAATCTAAGAAATAATAGGATAATACATATAAAATACATAGCAATACAGGAAATGATTCAATAAAACAGGCAACAAAAGAACATCAAATAGCAAGTGACAATCATGCAATGCCTGGGAACGCTTCTCTGAACAGGATGGTAAATAAGGAGGGGCCAGCCCATGGAGGGCTTTAAACGTCGACAGTAGGAGCTTATACTGAATATGGAAAGGGAAGGGGAGCCAGTGAAGGGATGCCAACAAAGGAGAGATATGGTCAGAGCAGTGGGCGAATGTGATAATGCGTGCAGCTGAATGCTGGACAGAAATTAAAGCATGGAGGTGAGAAAGAGGAAGCCCAGCCAGGAGGATGTTACCGTAATCAAGTCGTGAGACCACTAGGGCATGGACCAGAATCTTGGCAGTAGAGGTGGAGATCTTGGAGGAGACTGATTTTCTGGACCCATTTCAAACTGGCTTCCGGGTGGGCTATGGAGTTGAGACTGCCATGGTCGCCTTAGTCGATGGTCTCCGTCTGGGCATGGACAGGAGTAGCATGTCCCTGTTAGTGCTCTTGGACATCTCAGCGGCCTTTGATACCATCGACTATGGTATCCTTCTGGAGCGCCTGAGGGAGTTGGGAATTGGGGGCACTGCTTTGCAGTGGTTCCGTTCCTACCTCTCGGGTAGATTCCAGATGGTGGAGCTGGGGGACTGTCGCTCCGATAAGAGGGCCCTTACATCTGGGGTCCCTCAGGAGCGATTTTGTCCCCCATGCTATTCAACATTTACATGAAGCCACTGGGAGAGATCATCTGGAGACATGGGGCGCGGTGTTATCAGTACGCTGATGACACCCAAATAGTCTTCTCTGTGTCTCTGACTGATGCAGTGACTAAGGACGGCATCTCTCCTCTAAATGCCTGCTTGGAGTCAGTAATGGGCTGGATGAGGGAAAACAGACTCAGTCTGAATCCAGAGAAAACGGAAGTACTGGTGATAGGTTCTCCTGGTCCGGGGAAGGAAATTGCTCCACCTGTCCTGAATGGGGTCACACTCCCTGTGAAGGACTCTGTTCGCAGTCTGGGGGTGCTTCTGGATTCGTCGCTCCGCTTTACATATCAGGTTGACGCGACGGTCAGGAGCACCTGTTATCAGCTTCGGCTGATATGCCAGCTGCGTCCCTACCTGGGCCGGGCTGACCTTGAAACCGTGGTACATGCTCTGGTAACCTCTCGTTTGGATTTCTGTAATGCGCTCTACATGGGGCAACCCTTGTAACAAACTTGGAAGCTACAACTGGTGCAGAATATGGCTGCTAGACTGGTCACTGGATGCCCCAGGGCCAGTCATATAACACCTGTGTTGAAAGACCTCCATTGGCTGCCCATTCGCTACCGAGTGCAATACAAGGTGTTGGTTATCACCTATAAAGCCCTAAATGGCTTGGGCCCAGGGTACTTGGAGGACCGCCTCTCCCCGTATAATCCGCCCCGCACTCTCAGGTCGGGTGGGAAACATCTTTTGTCTATTCCGGGTGCACATTATAGTGCAACCCAGAGGGCATTTTCTACCTCAGCCCCTAGATTATGGAATACCCTGCCTGATGAGCTCCGCACAGTCACCTCCCTTGAAGGATTTAAGAGGATGCTAAAAACTTTCCTCTTCTGCCAAGCTTTCCCCCAATGAGTTTGGTGTCTGTTTTATTATTGTTTTATTGATTTGGAATATTGAGAGCACTGATATTTTATTATGTGGTTTTAGATATCGATTTGATGTTTTAATACTGTTTTCTACTGTTTTAATGATGTTTTTTTAACATGTACACCGCTATGATCTTGAATAAGGAATAGCGGTATATAAGAATAAAGAATAATAATAATAATAAATATGGTCGGATTTTGGCAATATTGTATAAAAAGAATCTACAAGCCTTGGCTGTGGTCTGGATCTGAGGGATACACGACAGAGAAGAATCAAAGACTGCGGGCTTGCTGGACTGGTTGAATAGAGATGTTGTCCACAGAGACAGAAAAGGAGTGTTGAAGGGTGGACTTAGGAGGAAAGACAAGAAGCTCCATTTTGGACATGTTGAGCTTCAAACGCCGATGGCACATCCACTGCAAGACAGCAGTGAGACAAGACGAAACTTGCTGTTCAAGCCTTGGAGAAAGGTCGGGGGTGGAAAGATACAACTGGGTGTCATCAGCGTACAGATGGTAGGAAAAACTAAAAGAGCTAATGAGTTTACCTAAGGACAGTGTGTAGAGAGAAAACAGAAGGGGACCCAGAACAGAGCCCTGGGGCACTCCAACAGATAAGGGAACAGAGGATGAAGTCTGACCACCTGTGACCACTGCAAAAGATCTGTCTGACAAATAAGATCTAAACCAGTCAAGAACAGAGTCTCAGAATCCAAGGTCAGAAAGTATATCAGCTAGAAGAGAGTGATCAACGGTGTCAAAGGCTGCAGACAGATCAAGAAGGATGAGAACAGAGTAAAGGCCATTAGCCTTGGCCTGTAAAAGGTCATTGGAGATCTTAGTGAGAGCTGTCTCTGTAGAATGCCGTGGGCAGAAACCAGACTGAAAGGGATCAAGGATGAAGTTGGCTTCAAGAAACTCAAGACAGTGAGAATAAACAACCCGTTCCAAAACCTTTGAAAGAAAAGGAAGAAGAGAAATCGCCCAAGCAGCCAGGGGCAGGAGCCATGCCTGAGACAGAGCCCGGGGCCAGGCCCAAACAAAGAGGTAAGGAAGGGATGCCTGGGCCATTGGCCTCCCTCTTCCATCTCTCGCTTTCTTTTGGCTTGGGGCCGAGTTACTTGAGGGGACAGCATCTCCCCATATAATCCGCCCGCACACTCAGAACAACCGGGAAGAACTTGCTGGAAATCCCACCTTCTAAAAATGTTATTATATCCCAGATGGCCTTCTCGGTAGCGGCCCCACAAATCTGGAATAATCTCCCCGAGGTGCTCCGTCTGATCTCCCCCCTGGAAACATTTAAAAAGAGGCTTAAAACCTTCTTCTTCTGTAAAGCCTTCCCCCCTGGAAAATGAAGTTATGTACTTGATCTCATCGACTCTCTGCCTCACCCTATTCAATGATTGTTTTTATATCTGTATATTGTACATTGTTTTATTGGTTTTTATCTATTTTATGATATGTTTGTAATTTGGTTTTAATTCTATGTAAATCGCTTTGATCTTTTGGAAAAGCGGTATATAAATAAAACCTATTATTATTATTATTAAATCGGACAATAGCGGGACAAAGAGGAGGGGTCAAGAGAAGGGTTTTTTCAGAATTGGGGAAATGAGAGCATGTTTGTAGTCTGAAGGGAAGGAGCCTGTAGAGAGAGAGAGAGAGAGAGACTGAAGATATGGAGAAGTGAGGGCAGAAAAGAGGGAACTATAGAAATTAGAAGATGAGTAGGAATTGGGTCAACAGAACAGGTTGCAGGCTTGGAAGAGTTCAGAAATGTAGAGTGTTCATCCAAAGAAACAGGAGGAAACAGAAATTTTTTTAGGTGAGGGCGATAGAAGATTATGAGCAGAAGAAGACTCAGGAGGGACTATCTCACAGCGAATAGTGGTAATCTTTGAGATGAAATAATTAGCAAAGTCGTTAGGAGAGAATGATGAAGAGACAGGAGGAGAGGGAGGTTTAAGCAAAGTGTTGAAGGTGGAGAACAAACGCTGCGGGCGCCTCAGTACAAAGAGGATGGTGTTGTTGCCATTATTATCAAGTAGATAGGTTAGTAAATTTCACTAGCACATTATTTTTAATTTATATGCCCACCTATAATTTATATGCCCACCTTATAGTGAGTCTATTGTTTCCAGAATGAAAACTGAACATAAGATACCTTTCAATTACAAATTATCCAGTAAAAGAATTTAGGTATAAATCTGAAATTGAATCCACAATTCAATACAAGAGACAACCCCCATCCTAAATATACAGTGAAAGAAAGGAAAGAATCAGAAGAACCAGCAGCTCCTCCTGAATTATTCATTTTTACCACCAGCTTTTTAACCAAAGCATGACTCAGCTCTGGAACATGACATAAAGAATTGGTGCTGGTGTACAACAACACTTACGAGTATGTGTTGTAACTCCTTAAGAACAGAGCTGTGAAATGTAACTTTTTTTTCTTTTGGACTACAGATCCTAGAATCCCAGCTAACAATGGATTTCCATCCCTATTCAAAAGCGGAACTAGAAAAAGAAACATTTTTGGACGACAATTTTCTGAAACAATGTGCACACTCTCTTCCTGCTTTTCCTCCATCCTGGGCAAATCAAAGCCCAAAGCACTGCTAGGAATGTCAATGCATGCCTCTTGGTCATGCTCAGAATGGAAGACCTTCCAGAGGGCTAAACACACACACATATGGCAGACATCCCCAAATTAAAACCTCAAAAATTACTCCTAGGTATGTTGATGCAGAGCTTCTCCACGTTATGCTCAGAATGGAGGACATTCAGGGGAGGAATTAACACATGGAGGTACAGGGACTTGGAGGACATGGGGAGGGGACTGAGGTGGTGCCCCCATAGAGGACTCACCCCTGGGATGCATGGATCCATGGGTGTAATGGAGGATTCTCCCATCGCTATTCTCTGAGGCTGAGAGAGTGTGACTAGCTCAAGGTCACCAATTAGTTTATATGTCTGATCTGAGATTCAAACACTAATCTCCAGAGTTCCAGTCCAACATTCAAACCACTGCACCACACTGCCTTGGAAGGATCACTCCCTCTTTTTTCAACCCAGCAGCCTGGGTTCTACTCAAAAGTAAAGACAGGGAAGCCAAGGAGGAGAAGGAAGAGGGAAGAATTGCTCCCTCTTTTTCACCTCAGGAGCCTGGGCTCTACTCGAAAGTAAAGGCTGGAAAGCCAAGGAGGGGGGTGAGAAGAATTCCTCTCTCTGCCAACCCTCTCTGGCATAGTTTTCCCATCCAGAATTATACAATACAGATGCCTTGTTCCCACTTGAATATGCTTTGGAATCGATTCTTTTCAAAAGAACTGGCAAAGAACTAGTGTCAGGAAACAGTGGTCTTTTTGCGTTTGCCTCTCTTCATCATGATGAAGCTGATCTCAGTAGGATCAAAACCAGTTTCAAGTGAGAACGAGGCACATATAACCCAATCAGCAATTCACTTTAAATTGTAGTGGGAATGAGCCCTAGCTTGTCTCTGTGTTAGTTTAGCACCCTTGAGACTTTTCCTATCTTTAATGGAGTTCTTACAGTAAATCCTTAATTTGTTTCTTTAGCCACTGGTGCCTTTACTCATTATCTGGTTTGCTAGCTTTTCACACATATAGTCTCCATCAAATATGAAGAGCTTTCATTCTATACTGTTCAGTCTTGGCTGCAAGCTAGTTAGAAATAAAAGCTAATTCAGTGGTTCATGATATCGGATCAAGAAGTATTTAGATGTTCTTGCAAGCAAATTTTTAACCATGTTGCCAAAAAGTACCAAAGTTCATGTCTGCTTATGGAATATTAATTATTGTTTATAATCAATAATTGCTGCTATGGTCCATGAAATATAACTGGATATTTATCAACTGGAATAATTAAAAGTTTTCCAAATTCATAAGTACATAAAATTCAGAACAAAAGAAAAATCCATTACTGTTGATATGGAGGGGGAAAAAAAGAAAATCAGTTGTATATGACAGAATAATCTTCTTTCTGAAAGAAAGAAAATCCTTAAGTGTATTCAGTGCTGAAACGAGAATACCTTTGCTGTGGCCATAATGCCTCACCACAGTGAGCTGCTAAAATCACTTTGAAGAAAGAGATGTTTGTCAAGGAAATGCTTTCACTGGGATGAAGCTGCAACCTCAGAGATAGCTACTCAGCTTTCTCAGATATAAAGCACATTATTACTAACATTAAATGTGCTGGCAAAGGAAATGAAATTATCAACATATTTTGGAAAGTCAAAGGCCTATGTCACAAAACCTCCTGGCTTGTAAGCCATATACATAGAGGTGATGCATAGAGGACAAAATAAGAACATGCCAGCCACAGATGCTGGCAAAACGTCAGGAATAAACTCTTCTAGAACATGGCCACATAGCCCGAAAAACCTACCAAAAAATAATAATAATAATTTTCTGCTTCAAGTGAAATTCTGTTTAACTATTTCTCTCAGAATCTGACCAGATCTGGCTGAGCATCTCAGGATCTGTTCTAGAAGCTGTGGGGGGAAAAAACCTGTAAAGTGAATGATATCATTTTGTCATATTTAAGACAACACTTAATTTAACCAAACCCCAGCTCAAAGTCCTGGGATTCCATTAACTTGAAAGAATTGTTCTTTACTCCCAGAATATGGTACCTTGATGCTAAGGCTTCTAGGTGTCACTCTAGATGATTGTACTTGTTACTGAGTAATTTCCAAACTTCTTTTTTCAATCCATATTTTCTCTACTGGGGAAATTGTAGTTACTCAGCACTTAATAGAAAATGACCAGTATGTTGTTAATGGAAACTGTAACTATAAAAGTCCACTACAAATCTGAGAGTTCTGCAATCTTCCTCTCTGTCTACTGCCTTCCACTTCTCCTAGCATTACTACTTTTTCTAGTGAGTCATCCTTCTCATTATGTGGCCAAATGACAGCATCTATTTGATCATCTTGGCTTCCAGGCATATTTCAGGCTTCATCTGTTCAAGGACCCATTTGTTTATCTTTTTGGCCATCCCTGGTATCCTTAGCCCTCTTTTCCAGCACCATATCTCAAATGAATTTATTTTCTTCTTATCTGCTTTCTTCACTGTTCAGCTCTCGCATCTGTACATAGTGATGGGGAATACAATGGCTTGGGTGATTCTAACTTTAATGCTCAGTTGTATATCTTTACTCTTTAGAATCTTTTCTAGCTCTTTGATAGCTGCCCTTCCCATCAACTCTTCTTCTGATTTCTTGTCTGCAGCCTCCATTACCTTAGGCGGGTTCCACACCACCCAAAAGTACGTGCGCGGCACGTACTAGGATTAGGAAGTGGCGTCCTTTCCGGATGCCCCTAACCCTAGTACGTGCCGAGTACATACAAAATGGCAACACCCATTCTACATGGGCGCCACCATTTTGACGTAGCGGACGCTTAGCGTCTGAACATCTCGGCGCCATTATGACACTGCAAGTGCACCAATGGCGCTTTGCGGTGTCATAATGGCGCCGCAAAAAGAAGCCGCTTTTTGCAGCTTCATTTTGCTGCACAGAGGAGCTGTGCAGTTTGTCCGCTGCGGCTCCTTCGCACAGCAAACACTGGCGCCGGCAGACTGCCCTTTTGGGCAATCTGGAAAGAGCCTTAAATACTTATGGCAGAGGTGAAAGAAAAGCCAAAGCAGCCAAGCAAGAGAGGCATGATCCATAGGGCTGGGGGTAGGGGGCATGGGAGATGGGGGCAACAGAAGCTTTTAGTTTGTGGTCCAAAACATAGGCAGGCAACTGTGGAAGAGATGGCATACTGGGAGTATGGGAACATGAGGGAGAAAAAGTTTCTGCTGATAGCACAAATGCCTCAAGGGATATTGTCTGGGGATCTCATCAGTTTGACTGCTGGTAATAAGTACAGCATCCTCTTGTCAACCTCCTACTCCCTTATGTTGTGTCAGTGAGTTTCAACACTTGGTTTGTTTGTAAAATAAAGGGAAAATAAAGCCAAAAACATTCTGTCTTCAAATACACTGTCATCATAGTATAGTTGGCTAATATGAGAGCCAGCATTGTGTAGTAGTTTGAGTATTGGACTGTGACTCTGTAGACCAAGGTTTAAATCCTTGTTCAGTCATGCAAACCCACTGGGTGATCTTGGGCAAGTCACCCTTTCTCAGCCCTCGAGGATGGCAATGGCAAACCACTTCTGGAGAAACTTAGGGTCACCATAAGTCAGAAATGACTTCAAGGTATACAACAACAACAAGCTGGCTAATGCTCCAGAGGACAGGGAGGTGACCAGGTGTCCTCCTTTTCATGGACGTGTCCTAAATTTCAACCTTGTGTCCAGGAGTAATTCCAAAATGCCCTTTTGAGTATGACTAAGAAGCACTAATTTATATTTATATGCATGTTTTTCGCTTTTATTTGGTAATGTCTTGCATTTTTCTTGAATGTCCTACATTTTGTGGTGCCTCATCCTCTTTTGCGGTTAGTCCATCTGTACTGGATAGTATTTCCTCCAGTGTGTGCCCCAAATATATTAGAAATTAACAGATGAGGGACCAGTGGGAAGTTTGTATAACGGAAGTAACGCCTTTAAATTTTGCCAGATTTATGTGTAAATCTTAGGCATCGACCTAAAAACCATGATGCCTATTAGTTCACCTCCCTTGAGATGATAAATACTAGCTGACATCTCATGGGGCATGTTCATAAGAAATGTTCACCATTAAATGGATGAGTTAAAAGTTATTATCACAATTACTTTAGTATCTCAGAAAGCAAAGCCTGGACTAGTCCTTAGATGGACATGAAACTCAATAAAAGGAAAGGCATTAATCAGAGTTAGGGAAGGATGGCCCTTGTGTTCTGCCTGGGCATTCTAACTGAAAGAAAGCAGAACTCTCTTTAAAGTGTATACTTGTTATTTTATTTTAACTGAGCATCTATGATAGCTGTGCTTTTCTCCCTATTTTACCGCTGTTGTTTTTTCAAGTATTAAATGTAATTATCCTCAGATGGATATGAAACTCAATAAAAAGCAAGCCATTGATCATAGTCCCAAACCCTGCAATATTTTGTAACTAGGCTTCAAAATTGAAATAAAGCAGAACCCTCTGTAAAACATCGACTTGCTAGTTCATTTTAGCTGAGCACGTACAATAGGCAGTGATTTTGCCCTAGTTTACCACCATGTTCTGAAATTATTAAATGTAATTGTCCTTTCAAATTAAGTACTTTCAACTGGTATCAACAGCACCTTTTGTAATTTGTATAAAAGGGGCCATCAGTTGTTCTGTAGGAATACCAAAAGTGCAGATAGCATGTAGTACTAATTGATGCCAGAGGATGGCAAGCTTGTGAAACTTTTGAGACATTTATCCTTCAATATTTAAATCAGCTGCTAATTTGAAAGAGTTTTTTTAAAGCAGGGCTGAGGAACCTGTCACCCTTCAGATGTTGTTAGATTTAAATTCCTATCGGCCCCTGCTAGCCGGGCCAATGATGAGGAGAGACTGCAGAAGTAATTCATCGACATCTGGGCCAAAGGTTTCCCTCTTTCTATGCTACAGAATTGCACTCCCTCTTTAATGGTCATATTCAAGAGCAGTAATTTTTTTACCATCCAAAACAGGGAGGGGATTCATGTGGGACTGTGCAGGTGAAGTACAGGATCTCAGCCTCTGACTCCCAGAATCCCCAAGATGGCATAACAAGTAGAGTTCTAATCCCCCAAAGTGAGTTTTCCAACATCTGGAAAAATGCTCCCATTTTTCAAGCAGCTCTGAGCAACATACATAATAATAATAATAATAAAATATTTATTTATAGCTCACCTTTCCGTGAGGATCAAGGCGGTAACAACAGTATTCAATACAATAGTACAAACATCCCCTCATTTCCCCCAACCCTCCATCCCTCCCTCCTACATATCTAAATAAACTAATAAATTGCAGGAAGGAATATATGGGAGGAGGCGCTCCTGTAGGTAAACTGGACCCAAGCCATGTAGAGCTTTATAGCTGATAACCAACACCTTGTACTGTGCCCGGAAGCTGATGGGCAGACAAATCTGGTTTCCCCTCATTCAATTCCTCCGATCAGTCCCATGGGGTAGGTTAAACTCAGGTTTATCAGTGAGTGTCCTTAGCAAAGTGAGGTGGGGTATGAACCTGAATCTCCCTGATCCCAAATTGATTTTTCTTTACACCATAGTGGTACAAACCATCTTGGGTCACATGACCCTGAAAAATGGGACAATAATAAATAAATAAAATTAAAAATGAATTATTAACCCTATGATCATGCTGAAGAAGATTTTGGGGGTAACTGGGAGATTAGCTGATACCTCTAATGAATCCTAACAGTTTTTGAGTGGGAAAACAGGATCTCTACATCCCCACAGAACCCAAACCTTCCTTGATCCATGAAATGGGAAATGCCTGTCCCAAGTTCTTTGAACCTGAAGCTGAAGCACAATCATGGGAACTTGGTGCAAACTCTCATTTTAAACTAGATACCTGACACATCTGCCTACTGCAGGGCA
>NC_056525.1:216326991-216358422 GCF_019175285.1 Sceloporus undulatus | reverse complement strand
GACTTTACATCAGTTGATTCTATAACTTCCTGGCAGATTTCAGAAAAGGTCAGAATTGGCATTGGTCCTGTGTCATGTGCTCTTGCCTTTTTCCTGCCAAACTCCACCTCCCAGAACTGCAATATTTATGCCATGCTGTATTCCTTTCTTCCCCTACTTGGTCAACTAGATATGGGATCTGCCATAATATCACACAGATTTTTAATGTGAAGCAATGTGTAGTCTAATTCATTTCATGTTTACTTGGGCTGAATTGACTCTGCAGAATTAATGCAGTTTGATATTGCTTTAACTGCCATGGCTCAATGTTATGGAATTCTGGGATTTGTAGGTCTGTGAGATATTTAGCCTTCTCTGTCAGAGCACTCTGGGGCCACAAAAAACTACAGATCCCAGGATTGGTGGAACCATTACAGTTAAAGTGGTAACATATCTGCAGTGTGGCAGCAGCCTTGGAAATAAGGCCTAATGTTTTCAATGGGACTTATTCCACAGACATGATAACCTATACATACTACCTTGAGAGAAATACCACCGACTTCACTGGACTTGCTTACAGGTAAATTGTGTTGTTGATCAAGGAAAACACCCTGCACCTAAGCTTTGTATTGCTGTTTAGTGTTTCCTAATATGCTCAGTCATACATATGCATAAATCATTCATACTTTTTCTGATAACAAGCTACTGCTCGAAGCCCAGGCCTAATCTCAAATAGTCATGAAGAAGTTTCTCTCTGTGGTGGGTTTACTGGAAGATGCCCTTTCTTTACAAACTGCACTTTTAGCTAATTAAATGCAAGCACTCTTTTGGCATTCTGATGTCTGTTGGACCTTAGATAAGGCAGAATAATAAAACATTCCCTTCATATTTCAAAATATTAAGTGATGAGGTTGTCTGTTGGGAACTGAAAGCACAACAGAACAGTAAATGTTTGGATGAAGGTGCATAGCTCATCTTATGTCAGGGTCACCTATCCTGACAGGAGAAATCCATGATTACTTGTGGAACAGCTGATAAGCACAACACCACACAGTTGGTAGTATTGTTTGGATGCTGTGAGATGTTTAGACTTCTCAGCTATTTTGGAGAACTTCTGCTCCTTGCTTGGTGGCTGCAGCATCAAGTAACAACCTACATCTAGGAATAAGATATCATGAATGAAGTACCACAAAGAGAAATTTTGTATTGTATCAAACTTGGTGCTTTCCAATGAGGAATTTTGCAAATTTAGCAACATGTCATGAGCATGATGAAACTATCTTTCAGGCTCCAAAGATGAATGAGTACATTTGTACCCTAATGGGGTGCATGAAGCTTTCTTATATAGTAGAGGGAGGAACTTGGTTAAGGTAGCCATGGAATTGTGGGCTATTTTATAACAATGACTTTTCTGTCCACACTCAGCTGCTTTTTATGCCTGTTAAAGAAGAGAATGTCTTGTGTGATTTACATGTTGCCATACTTATGCAGTGTTTCTGGGTAAGTCAGTGAATTCACTGTTTTAACTGAACATTAACTGCAATGGATCTGCTGCTGTCACAGCCATACTGCTGTCACAGAACAGATATAATATCATTTTTGACAGGCATGATGTATCACTTGTTACCTGTTGGTTTAAGAAGTTTTGAAGTGAGCTATCTGATCATTCCTTCTTCCTAATGGATAGATGATGTTCAGATGGGAAAGATCCACATTTGCACAAATGTTTCATTTACATGTACTCCATAATGTGGCATGAGTTTGTACGGTGTAGTGGGCTGTGGACTAGTGAAGTTACTGTGTTGTTACTCCCAAAAGGTGTGTGTGGGTGGGTGCAGGGGATCTTTCCATATGAGACAGTGTCTTTACAAGTTTGAGGAATTGCTTTAGCTCAAAGGATACTTGTGAGAGACTGGGTAATCTTAGGATCATTTCCACCTATGTATACCAGTACTAACTGATGGAGGATGCCAAGATTGGTGAATAAAAGAAAATTTTTATTTAGAAATAGAGAGCGTGCAACCAATCATATGATAGTAATTCAGACAGACACAGCATTCAGAGCTAACTGTAAAACAGGTACAGAAACTGAACAGTAGAGTTTTAGGGGTGCAGACAGGTGATATTCACCTGTCCTGTAGAGTATACCATAGAAGATGATGTGGCTCAGACAGAGAGACTTAGGGAGTGGGTGAATCTCTCTGTGTGCACTGTGTGCAACTATACTCACTCACCTAGTGGAGCAATGTGCCAATGTAGTTCCAGATTATGCTGGTGGTTATACTTTGTATATCCTGGTATAGTATCTAGTACCTCTTTAAGCAAACACTTCTTCATTGCACCATAGTGCAGCTAGATGGGTATAGCTCTGCTCCCCCAACCACTCCAAACCCTACAAACTCCAACCTCAAAAACAGCCTGAACAGCCTAAAATGACGACTGGAATATAATGAATGAATGAGTGGCTATTTAAAACTACACACATGAGGAGATTTAGATGAAATCAATTATGCTCCTTGTTTTTTTGTTTTTTTTTTAGTAAAAGGCCATTTTTTTTGTTTGGTACCAGTGACACCAATGTTGGTGCCTGTTGGTTCTCTGTGGGGAGGGTAATACACAAATGGCATGCCACAGCAGAGAAGGCCATCTTTTATGGTCCCCTGCAGTGTATTTCTCCTGCTAGTGGAACACAAAGGAGGGCCTTGGGCAGACATCTATAGAAAAAAGCTCTCCTTCAGGTATCAAGGTCCCAAGCCATTTAGAGGTTAAAATGTCAGTTTAACTGTAGTTGGTGCCTCCATCTGGATCTTTTCCATAACATACACATGCTTCTTTTTTAAGGTGCAATAGTGCTAATTGTTGGTAAAGCACAAAAGTGATGAGGCACCCATTTGCCAATATTATTTCAGATCAGGATCTTACCGTTTCACTATTTTATCAGAATGATGAATAACACCCCAACCACTTCCTTCTTTTTATAGCTATCAGGTGGAGTGTGTTTGAATTTCTAGTAGCTTGAGAAAGTCCATCTGAGGTTAACTTCCAGTTTTCAGTCAGTAGGTTTCACAGCTTTTCCAAAATGGCTAAGTATAAATCTTTCTCCTGGAGTTCAGGTGTCCTTCGATATGACATTTTGCACTCCATTCAGCACTCTGAATTTTGTATACTGCATATACATATGACAACAATCTTTTAATCAATCCTATTGCCAAATAATGAATTCAAATGAAAGAGGGGAAATATAAAGTATGCCTATTAGCAACACTGAAAAGATCAGCTAAAAGTCACGAAAGGGAGATTGCTATTTAGGTCTTAACCAGGCAGGGAGTCATCAGCAAAACACAGGTAGTAAACTGGGCAGCTTGGATGCAAAATAAAAGCCTTGAGACAGAGGGTTGGGTGGCTGAAGGTGTGATTTGACAACAGTTGAAAGCAGCATCCAGAAATATGGAATGTATGGGAAATAAAACTGACAGTGCTGTTGAAGCTTGGCTGTGTGATTAGACAGAATAACTTTGGCAATTCATCATGACTCTGAGCATAAATATTCATTTCCAGTGAGCATGTGGAAATTGGCTTCTAGCAACAGGTTAGCGTCTCATGAAACCATAAGAGAAAATTCCACATTTAACAGGCTTGGTCTCACTTGTTTAATAAGCCTTACATAACTAAATAGCACAGCTGTTCGTTTATGTTTAACCCTCCTCAGAACTTCATCAGGAATTCGAGCCATAATTTGCCATTGGGTTTATGTGGACAGTCCTCTAACTATAAGATCTATCTATCTATCTATCTATATATATATTTACATGCTATACACAGAGTTGTGCCATGGGGAATTTCAGTCTCTGGCACTCCCAGTTCAAAGGATCAAGCAGTAAAAGACTTCTGGCCAAATCTCTGGAGAGTTGCTGCCAGTCTAAGTAGATAAGATTGGACTAAATCAGCCTTCTCCAATCGACCACTTACAGATGTGCTTTATTTTTTAAATAAAATAACATGCTTTATTTTCCCCTTTTCCCTTTATTCTCAGAGTTAGAAATACAGTCAGACTGCCACATTTGCTGGGGTTAGAGGCACAAGACCCCCATGAAAGTGAAAAAAACAATCCTAATTAAAAACACTATTTTTTCTACCTGAGAAAACACTTCTCCAAGCATTCCTAGGTCCTCCTGCCCAACTCAATGATCAATATTTGTCAGAAGTTGTCCATAGAATTGCACTGTAGGACCTATAAATGCTTAAAGAAATGTTCTTTCTAGGAATATCTAGGTCCTCCAGCGTGCTTTCTTCAGATATTGCTCATAGAGTCGAGCTGGAGGACCTAGAGATTCCTAGAGAGAACATATTAATCAAATCTGCAAAAGTCAAAGCCGTAAATGTGGGGGGCTGACTGTAAGCTACACTGATTCATTAGGATGTGCGTACAATTTTCTTTTGGTACTTTTTACAATGTGTCAGAAGAAATTAGAATTTTCCTCTTCTATATCTTTTGCTGTGATTTCCACAATGTGCATAGCATCTTATTGATCATCTTATATCCAGAAAGATCATGAGAATCTCTTTATCTCTCAGTATCCTAGTATCTCTTTACTTTTTTCTGAAACATAAAAAATCTATCAGGGAACCTGGCCATTTTTTTCCCACAGAGAGCAATGAAGGCCTGGCAAGCCAGCGTGCCATAGTGGATTCAGTGTTGGACTATGACTCTGGAGATCAGGGTTCAGTTCCCCGCTCGACCATAAAACCCATTGCGTGACTCTGAGCCAGTCACATGCTGTCAGCCTCAGAGGAAGGCAATGGCAAACCTCCTCTGAACAATCTTGCCAAGAAAACTCTATGGTACGTTCACCTTAGGGTCATCATAAACTAGAAACAACTTGAAAGGTACACAACAACAGCAACAACAGTGAAAGCCTGAGCTAAATTTTATCTATCTGTCTAAAATTACTTTGGTTATGCTGCATTGAGATCTATTTTATGTTTGTAGATTTTACCATTCTAATTTAACTGTGCTGTATTTGATTTGTATGTGTTTTAATTGTGAGGCCCTTTGACTGGATTGTTGATTTTCCTTATTAAGAATGTTATCCTTCCAATGTACCTTAGTAGTACTGAAATTGATCATGTGCTTGTTGTTCCCATGTCAAGCTGGAAATGTGAGAAGGTAGATTTACCCAGTCAGATGGGAGAACCTTACAGTGTAGCTTTTCCTCCCATCAACATTTTCTTGAGCTCTGGAAACAATGACAATGGTACATGAAGGAGCAGTATGACTGACTCCTGGTGATTTGGAGCTTCAAATATCACTGGAGTGACCCAGAAAGAAATAGAAATTTGCCATACGTTGAATAGCCCATTAGCCCATCCAGTTTAGCTCTGTCTACAACAGTATTACTCAAAGTGGTAGACTGGTGATTGGTATTATCCAAGCCATCAGCTGTCAGTTCCAAGAAAGAAAGAAAGAAAGAAAGAATTGCAGTCAATGTGAGCATAATGTATTGTACTGGCCCCTGGCACACTGGCAAAAAATACCTATCAGTTCCTCACATCAGAAGATAAAAATGTAAAGAGATAAATATGCACAAAATAATGCAAGGTAAAAATGGTATTATATTTACTTGACTATTGCTATTGCTTGTAGTGGTCAGGTAGTCAGCAGTATACCTTCCAACTGTCCTGATTTGGCAAGGACAGTCCCAATTGATCCTCTGTCACTCCACATTTTTAAAATGTTCAAGTTTCTCTCTCCTCTTCCCACCTTTCTCCTTTGTCCCCCACTTACTTCAGTTGTTGCAAACTGCTTATCGATTTACCTCTATCTGCTTTAAAGCTGAATTCAGGCAGCATTCTGATCTTTGCTGCTGGATCTGCCATCCCAATACAGCCCGGATCCATCCCTGCTTCTAGAGCTTCTCCTCCCAGCTCTTTTCCGATCCGGCTGCTTTCTGACTTAAGAAGATGGCCGGCAGAGCAATTCTGGAAGCGGAGATGGACCAGGGCTGTATTTGGGCAGCAGATTCGGTGGCAAAAAAGTCTGACAACACAAGGATGCTGCCCAACTTCATCTTTAAACCATATCTTCTTGGCTTTACTTCGTGAACGAAGATTCAGGAAGGACTCATTCGTGCTTTCTACAAGCGCATTGATGATGTTGGATGTATCCTTTGAGCCTGTGCAATGGATTTTTCTGTTGGAGCAACCGTGTGCCACCCCCCCCCCCAAGGGTGTAACTGGCCTCCCCTTTTAATCAGAAGTTCGACTGCTGAGGCCTTGACAAGGCATGGTGTGGCAGCGAGGTCCTCGGGTCATAGGTTTGATATAGATGTTTCCCCTTCTCTTAGATGGTTGACCTTACAGGGTTAGACGAGCACCATCTGCCCAGGTTTGGGATTAGAGTTTTCCTTCTCCTAGGATGGTTGCCATAAGGCTAGAGAGCCCATCCTGCCCTTTGGCGCTCTTGGTCAGACCCTTCAGTTGTGACCTGTTTGGCATGGGAGGCCCTGCCGGTGGCTATTATACCACCGCCAGCATAGTTCACAACTTCATTAGGGTACACAAGCCTCTCCCCCACATAGTCAGAGCATAGCTGGAGGGGAATAGGAGGCTAGAAGATTATTATTATTATTATTATTATTATTATTATTATTATTATTATTATTATTATTATTAACCTTTATTTATATAGCGCTGTAAATTTACACAGTGCTGTACATACAATCTTTTAGTCAGACGGTTCCCTGCCCTCAGGCTTACAATCTAAGAAGACATGACACAAAAGGAGAAGAGAGTGGTGGTGGGGAATGGGATCAGGTCCAGCAGTTCTTCTCCACCTCCGAGGCCTGGACCAAGGCAGATGGACTGGAGGAAGGGCTTGGCTTCTTAATGGATGCTTAAAAGGAGGCTTCCTGGGTCAGAGAGGGGCTGACAGTTTACCATATAGAGCTAAATCAATTTAATAACCAATGTGATAAGCCTCTGAACTGAAACTGCACAAGTAGTTTGCACTCAGTTAAATCAACAGAGCTGATAGGAAAGAAGGAAATATTCCCTGTAGACTCAGGCAAAAACAAACTGCTGCAGTCCCCTCTAGCTTGATTTGAAACACTTTCAAACTGGATTAGTAAATTTTTAATCAACTAATAACTTTTGCCATCTTGACCACATTCTGATATTGCTTGGCCACACGTCTCCATTTACAACTGTGAAATGTTGGAGGGTATGAAACAGTTTAAAGGCCCTGGGACTTAAGCACTTTCCCCCACACTTCTTATGGACTGACAGCACTTTGCAGTTAATTTAGGTTGTCAGCAGCTGTTATGGTTGCTTCCTTTTGTTTCCGTTCTCAGAATATAAGAATATAATTTGTAGGCAAGGGAATTCTTGACATGAAAATGCTAATCTCTGCAGCAAAGTGTTGTTCTCCTTTCTGAATATGAGCATAATAACAGAGAATATACACGTTTCTGGTGATGGCATCAAAAGTTCAAAAGTAAAGAGGAATCCTTAACTAAATTGAAATTTCAGAATGCATTCTTTGCCCCCACCCCTATATTCAGTGCTTTGTAGAATCTGAATATAGGGGAAAGAAAGCAGAATATCATGACATTCAGCTTGATTAAGGTCCCATTCACTCCACATTGTTATAGCACTATGATTGCACATTAATTGTCCTGACTGTGTCCTATAGAATCCTGGAATTTGGATTTTTGTGAGGTATTTAGGTAATACTCCAGCAAAGAATTCCAAATATCCTCACAAAACTTCAAATCCTAGGTTTATAGGATGAAATCGTGGCAGTGAAACTGAAATCATAATGTTATAATTGTGACTTGCTTTGTTATTTTATTGTTATTGTTTATTTGCTTTGTACTTTCTTTATTGTTGTAACCTGCACTGATTCTTTGTGATTGGGTGGGATATAAATAAATCCTTATTATATTATTATTGTTGTTGTTGTTGTTATTAATCCTTCTCAGACTGTAGTACCTTTTGTCTGATTGGAGGGAAACGCAACTATATGTTAGGCATATCACATTAATTCAAAGTTTTGACAGAATGCCTAGAAAGACAAGTGCTGATTTGAAGCCCATCATATACATTTCTCTTCATCCAGGGTAAACTGCAGCATGCATAATTTTGGCACTATTGCAAATCCTCCTTGAATTTTCTAGCATTCCAGACAAAATGAATATTATTTAATTGTTTTCCTGCTGGCAAGTCCTTAATCTCTGACCTTCACATCAACTAATCCTCCACCTTCTGTCTGAATGCACACAAGCTGTTCCTCACAGATGTGGCATTTTCCTTGTGTACATCCTTTTTAAATATAATTATTCCCAGGAAAAAAGGGGTGAATAAAAGAAAGGTGATAACTATCCAGGGATGAAAATGAAACTAATCAGCTTTCCCTATAGAAAGTATGAAAATAGCTAGTAGTAAGTATGAAAACAGTAAGTTTGAAAATAGTAAGACCTGAAGAGATCATGGCAGTCCAGCATTTACATGTTAGCTGAATGGAAGAGGTAAATCAGGGTGCAAAGGGATCTTGTAGCACCTTTGACTACACAACAGAGGGTAGGCAGAGAGACATTGGGTTACTGCTTTGGGTGCTAAAAGATCCTTGTCTCTAGTCTCAAAAGGGAACTGCAGATTACTTGGGGGAAGGAAGAAGTATTTTAAATGTGATGGTTTTATTTAACTGAATGTACAAAAGTTTTTGGAGAACCTGTTCTAGTGTTTCTGAAAGGACATCAGTCACTGAAAACATGCTATCTCCGGATATGAAAATGTGAGAACCCCAAAATACAGTGCGGGGCATACAGGGCTGCTTAACACCCCCTCCTTCTGTAGTGAGCCAAATATGATTGGAAATGGGGCCTATTTAACTGTCACACCTCAGTAGTTGGAAGAAGTACTTTTCTGGATGAGAACTCCCAGAGTCCCTTAGCCAGAAATGCTAGGTGGGGTATTCTGGAAGCTATCATCCAAAAACAACAACAACAATAACAAATGATCGCAAACTAAACAAAATATTCCCTAGCTCTGTCACAGCCCAATTTTCTCCCCAGTAGAGCAGCCAAGTTGGACAGGATGGAGCTCCTGTAACTCTGATCTTTAAAGTGGAAGAGGACAAGGTATTGTAAAATTCCATAATGCAGGATGAAAGTACCCTTCCTCCTTCACTATCCAAACCCCAACCTTCAGCTGCAGCCTCCCCTCTTATTCTCTTGCTGGATGGGGGCCTAACTCTGTTCTTGTCAGCCAACAGACATTCCTCTGCATCTGTTCCTCTGTGAGGCAAGAGCTGTGTTGGGAGTGGATGGTTGCAGGCAGCTGAAAGTTGGGGTTTTGAAGGTGAGAGGACAGAGCCTTTTCCCGTTTATTACTGATTGTAATTCCCATCATTCTTCCCCACTGGCTGGACTGCTGGGTCTGATGGAAACTGCAATTCATAATCTTGACTTGGTTTTTGCCTGCTCTCAGGTTGGCCTCACTTGTGCTTGACTGCTGGGTGATACTGAGTACTTTAAAGAAGGATCGGAAAAATGCACATGAATGGTTCTTCTTCTTGTACACATCTTTCCCCATTCAGTTTGAACTGATAATCAACTGAAAACAATCTGTATATTCATTTCTCCTATTAATGAATACTCCAGTTTTCTGCATTTTGTTTGTTTTAGTATTTTTTGGCCTTTATATATTCTCTAATATAGCTTATTGGTCAACCAGTTAGCCACAAAG
Source organism: Sceloporus undulatus (assembly GCF_019175285.1). Classification (NCBI taxonomy): domain Eukaryota; kingdom Metazoa; phylum Chordata; class Lepidosauria; order Squamata; family Phrynosomatidae; genus Sceloporus; species Sceloporus undulatus. The sequence goes on along the minus strand of NC_056525.1, from coordinate 216,348,699 downwards.
GTTCTTAACATTTTGCAATCATCCACATTTTCAAATGTCTCTATCTTTCCTAGCCTTTGTTTAAATTCATGCCATACAGTGGAACTGAAAATACATATTTGTATAATGTGCATTCTCAAGGCTAATTTTAACTTTTTCTTGCACATTATGGCTGGTATCCTGTTGGTTAGTCCCAACTAAATTAGACCCATTCAATCAACTGTTGAAGGCTGAGCCTACATATGGATAAATCTCATTGGGTCCGTGGATTATTCTATCAGAACTAACAATTGAATTTAGGCCTAAATTTTTCATCTTTAAAAGCTATTTTGAGGCCCTCTCCATTGCATAATTATTATTGCATTGCTCATTCAGCTAGATTTCAAGGTATTTCTATTTGTCAACATGCCCTACACTTTCATTTTGGACTTCCGTATTTTTTTGGAAAGCAGTGAAGAAATTGGTCGATGAAGACATTGGGTAGGTAAGGGGCTGGTTATAAAAGAGCTCAAAGTAGGTCATGGTATCTTAGATCTGTATAAAATGGCTTCTAAGTTTTTATAAAGTGAAGAGAAGCTTTACAGTCTCTAGCACATAATCAGAAGAGAGAAAGTCTCTTTAGAAACAGTTCACAAGCATTTGATGGATTCAAAAATGACACTTCTGGTGCTATAATACATTTCAGACACGGATGGATGAATGAAGCAAAGCAAGAGTATTTCTAAGAGTTTTTCCCACACAAATTAAATAACTGCTCTTAACTTCAGTTATTATATTATTCTAATAACTTGGAAACTGGGAAGAGTACACAATGGGTACCATTTAACTGGTGTTAATTTGAGAAGTTATGTCTCTGGAGTTTATTTTTTTTTTTTTAATTACCTCTGGCAAGGAGTGATAATACATTTCTTAAAAGGAACTGTAAGATAAGGACTTGCTAGAAGAAATGATCACCTTGAGCCTGGGGTTCACAGTTAGCTATGTGGCCTAAGAACAAATAGTGGAGGCAAATTATTTTAGGACCTCTCATGACTCAAGCAAAAGAACGTTCCAGAGGTTTTTCAAAAGCATCAGTAAGAGCAAGAAGAGTCCATGGTACTCTGCACTTTCATCTTTTTCATAAGCAAATGGTTTTCAGAAATTAAAACTGAAGGAAAAGTTTTCATTGTTGACACTAGAAAATAGTCACTTTGAGACAGCATATGACTAAGAAAATGTTTCCCTACTCAGGATCCAGCCACCTCTGGTTCAAAACACACTACATAAATAATCCAGTTTGAGACTGCTTTAACGCCCTGTCTCAATGCTAGGGAATTCTGGGAACTGTAGTTTTGTGAGACACTTAGCCTTCCTGTCAGAAAGCCAAGCGCTACAATAAACACAATCCCAGGTTTTTGGCATTGAGTCAGCGCAGTTAAAGCAGTCTCAAACTGGACATTTCTGTGTGTATTTGGGCCTCTGTAATCTTTATGACCGCTATTGTTGCTGTTGTTGTGTGCCTTCAAGTCATGCTAAGGGACCATTCAAGGTCAGCCATGGGTTTCCATGACCAAGCAAGGAATTGAACCCTGATCACCAGTCATAGGGGCTTATTTCTGGGCACATAAGCCGGTTTACTTCTTCCGGCTTCAGTCGGATCCGAGATGCCCGAAATTGTTATCATAACTAAATCACCACCAAATAGGCAGGATGCTGCGCTCGTATGCATCCTGGGTTGAAGTCTGCTCAGCCGGACACTCATCCTGAATAGAAAGAGCACCATTTTGCTCCAAGGGCAGTTCCTCTCTCCTTGGGTATCTCTGTAAGAGGAGATCCCAGTCCACACAGTGCTCACACCTTTGGGGAAAGACTTAAAAAATTTGTGTTGATCCAGGCTTAACAAACTAACTGGAAGGTGCAGAAAAGGCACAAACCTGACTCATTTGTTTATATCAGGAGACATAGATAAATCATGGCTAGCGTAGGGTTTTCATTAGGATTAAGTTGGATTTGTTGGACTTAGAATATAGAATCATGAATCGTAAAGTTGGAAGAGACTAAAGGGCCATGCAGTCAACCCCTGCCATGCAGGAACTGTCAATCAAAGCATCCCCAACAGATGGCCATCCAGCCTCTGTTTAAAGACCTCCAAGGAGGAGACCCACCACTCTCTGAGGGATTGTGTTCCACTGTCGAACAGCTCTACTGTTCAGGAAGTTTCTTCCATGTTGAGGTGGAATCTCTTTTCCGAGCTTGCATCCATGTTCCTGGTCATGACTCTGGAGCAGCAGAAACAAGCTTGTTCCTCTCCACTATGACACCCTGTCAAGTATTTATTAAACAGGGCTATCATATCACCTCTTAAACCTCTCTCTTCTCCAGGCTAAACATTACCCCGCTCTCTAGTCCATTCTCATAGGACATGGTTTCCAGACCCTCATCATTTTAGTCGCCCTCCTTTGGACATGCTCTGGTTTCTGACATCTTTTTTAAATTGTTGCGCCCAGAACTGGACACATTATTCCAGTGGGCCTGACCAAAGCAGAATAGGTGGAACTATTACTTCTCTTGATCTAGACCAGGGGTAGGAACCTTTGAGCCGGGGCCGGGTTGCTTCCCTGAGACAACTGAGGGGCCGAAGGGGGGGAGCTTCCACCCTCGGGGGCAGGGCCACGTGCCGGGGTGGAGCTTCCACCCTTCGGGGGTGGGACCGCATGCGGGGGTGGAGCTTCACCCTCTGGGGGCAGTGCCGCATGCGGGGGCGGAGCTTCCACCCTCTGAGGGCGGGGCTTTCTCTGCTCCCTTTCCCAACCTCCAGCTGTCTGAGAGACAGCTAGAAGGGGGGGATTGGGAGGGGGGTGACAGGGCGCGCGCTGCTCCTCCTGCCCTTCCGTGGCGCCCAGCTGCCTCTCAGAGAGAGAAGCGTACGGGCCGTGGGGGCGGAGCACACAGGCGCGCGGCCCCAGTCCTGTCCCGGGCTTTGCCGGCCGCAGAGGTGTCCTCCGAAAGACACCTCGGGCTGCCAAGCCCCGTGGGAGGAGGAGGTGTGTGCCTGCCCTCTCCTCCTTGGCCCCTTCCTTCAACCGAAAGGGCCCAAGGGGCCCTTTCGGCTGAAGGGGAAGGCCGAAACCACTCTCATGTTAAAGCAAGACTTTTAGCATTGAAAGCACTGAAATACACAAAATGCACTTTGGGAAAGTCCAACTGTCCACCTTCAGAAAGAGTCATGTCCACAAACTGACATATCATCATCACTACGACTCTCATTGTAAAAGCAGACCTTTTAGAAGAAAGCACTGAAAAACAGAAAGCACTTGGAAAGTAAGTCACCTAGCAAAGACGCATGTGTCACAAACCTGTCTCTATCCGCCTGCCTTGCTCTTCTTTTCTCTCCCTCCCCTTGCCCTTCCTTCCTTCCTTCATCCTTCCTTCCTTCCTTCCTTCCTTCCTCCTTCTTCCTCCTCTTCCTTCCTCTCCTCCCCTACCTCCCTCCCTCCTCCTTGTCATTCCTTCCTTCCTTTCCTTCCTTCTTCCCTTCCTCCTCTTCTTTCCTCCTCCTACCCTCCCTCCCCTCCCTCCTCCTCTTGCCTCCTTCTCTTCCTTCCTATCTTTTTTCTTCCTCCTTTTTTCATCCTTCCTCTTCCCTTCCCTCCCTCCTCCTCCTCCATTCCTCCTTCTTCCCCAGCGCCTTGCCCCCGCCCCCTGGGGGCCAGAGGCCATTCCAGGGGGCGGGGAGAAGGAGCGCTCCGGCGGCCCCAGCGCTTGCCCCCCTCCCTGGGAGGCCAGAGGCCATCCCTGGGGGCGGGGGGAAGAGCACCTCCGGTGGCCCCCGCGTTGCCCCTGCCCCCTGGCAGGCCAGAGGCCATCACAGGGGGCGGGAAACGGAGCGCTCCAGCGTGGCAATCGCGGAAGGGTCGGCCAAGGGCCGTCCTACAGTGCTTGTGGGCCGCATCCGGCCCACGGGCCGTAGGTTGCCGACCCCTGATCTAGACACTATACTTCTATGATGCAGCCCTAATCGCATTGGCCTTTTAGTGCCCACCACCACTGTTGACTACATGTTCAACTTGTGGTCTACTTGGATTCCTAGATCCCTTTCACAACGTAGTTTCATTCAGCCAGTGTCCCCCATCCAATCTCTGCATTTTATTTTTCCACCCTAAGTGCAGTACCTTACATTTCTCCATGTGAATTCATTTGTTAGCTTTGGCCCAGCTTTAGTCATTCAGGTCAATTTGAATTTTGATCCTGTCCTCGGAGTATTAGCTACCTCCTAATTTGGTGTCATCTGCAAATTTGATGGTATGCCCACCAATTCTGTCATCCACATCAATTGATAAAGATGTTGAATAGGCTGGCCCGGACAGACCCCTGTGGGATCCTACTGGTCACTTCTTTCCAGGATGAAAAGGAGCCATTGTTGAGCACCTTGGGTTCGGCCAGTTAACCAATTACAAATCCATGTACAGTTACTTTGTCTAGTCTCATTTCACATGCTGTTTGCAAGAATGTCACGGGAAACCTTGTCAAAGGTCTTACTGAAATCAAGATAAACTATACCCACAGCATTCCCTTCATCTACCAAGCTGTAATTTTATCAAGAAAGAGATAAAATTTATCTGGCATGACTTCTTTCTCTGAAACCCATGTTGACTTTTGTGATTATGGCATGCTTTCTAGATATTTACAGACCTCTGTTTTAATGATCTGCTCTAGAATCTTTCCTGGTTTAGATGTCAGACTAACTGGAAATAATTGTTGGATCCTCTTTTTTTCCCTTTGGAAGATGGGACAATGTTTGCCCTCCTCCAGTCTGCTGGGACTTCTCTGTTCTCCAGGAGTTCTCAAAGATTATTGCCAATGGCTCCGATATTACATTTGCCAGTTCTTTTAATCTCTTGGATGTGTTCATCTGGTCCTGAGAAGTATATTCATTAGATTAACAAACTATTCCTGTACTATCACTTTACTATTCTGTGCTGAAATACCCTATTCTGTCCATTATCCTCAGGTTTGAGCACCCTTTTCCTTTCTGAGAAACACTGAGGCAAGAAGGGTGAGTAATTCTGCCTTTTCTCTGTCTTCTGTTAGCATTTTGCCATCTTTCCTCGCAGTGGCCCTACCATTTCCTTTTTCTTCCTTTTGCTGCGGACATATCCAAAAGCTCATTTTATTGTCTTAACCTCTCTAGCAAGCCTGGAGTTCATTCTGCGCTTTAGCTTTTCTGACTTTACCCTACACATGCTTGCTATTCTTTGAATTCCTTTTTCATATTTCCCTTTTTTTCCATTTCTTATCAGGTTCCGTTTCAAACTTAACTCGTTGAAAGTTCCTTAGTCCTTCATCCTGGTTTCTTGAGACACCTCCATTTTTCTTCCTACGGGAACTGTTTGAATTGTGCCTCAGTATCTCCCTCTTTGAGAACTCCCATCCATCCTGAACTCCCTTCTCTTTTAGTATTTCGACCATGGCATCACCCTCAGTATTCTCTCAAGTTTACTAAAATCAGTTTCTTAAAGTCAGCAGAATTGTCTGACTATGCCTTGCTTCCCTTTCCACTGTATAACAAACTCCAGGAGAACTGGCACTTCCACACTGATCCCACCACTTGCACTCCATTAACCAAGTCATCCTTGTTGGTTAGGATCAGATCTAAAATAGCTGACCCCCTTGTTGCCTCTTCTACCTTTTGAAAAATGAAATTTCCTTTGAGGCAACTGAGGATTGCTAGACCTTCAGGATTTGGCTGAGTTTGCATTCCGGCAAATATCAGGATAGTTGAAGTCACCCATCGTCCTCCTTGATAAGAGAAAGAGCTTCAAAATCGATTCTCTAGCTGCAAGCTCCCAGACAATCCCTTTTGACCTAGTTCTCTGTGTGACATTCCTCCAGCTGTCTGCCTCCTGTGTATTGAGTGACCTCCTCGCCCCAGCAACTTTCTCTCTGTGGTCCCCATCCAAGACCGTTAGTTCCGTTCTGTCCAGGAAATCCTCTTGCTCCCTAATATGCTGAAATGTAGCTACTCTGGACTCCAGCTGTGGACTTTCTCCTCCAAGAGTGCTACCAACTTGCACTTGGTGCATGTGAAGTTCTCCACATCTGTAGGCAAGAAGGCAAACATTCCACAAGTGTTGCAGGTGACTGCAGTAGTTCTGTCAGTGTCCATACAGAGAAGTCTTAAGTAATCACTGGAACAGGACTGTGGACTTTCTCCTAAAAAAAATCCTCCGGTAAACACCAACGTTAACGCCCCTGATGACCTGGCCTTTTCATCAATCTCTGGCAGTGAGCAAAATCAACTCAGCCTCTGCTGTAGTTCTCCAATCAAAATGGCCGCTCAGCTACTTCTCTCCTTCTCCTCTCTGTGGCAGGAACTTTACTACATGAAATTATTAAACATAGGTTCAGCATGATGGACAACTCTTGTAAACTTCCTGCTAAAACCTGGGCCTGATATGACTGACAGAATTAATGCAGTCTGACACCACTTTAACTGTCATGGCTTTATCCTGTGGAATTCTGGGATTTGTAGTTTGTTGTGACATCAGAGTGCACTGACAGATAAAGCTAAATATCTCCCAAAGCTACAAATCCCAGAATTCCATAGCATTGAGCCATGGCAGTGGTGTCAAACTTGATTATTTCTGCAGTGCAGATGCATCCCTGGAGTGACTTTACCATGCCATTGACGTGGAATCCACCTGCCAATTTGACTATACTTAAATACTTATAGAATGTGAAGTTGAAGGCTTTCATGGCTGGAATACATAGGGTTTTTTTGGTTGGTGGGTAGGTAGGTGGGGGGGGGTTCAGGCTATATGATCGTGTTCTGGAAGAATTTATTTCTGACGTTTTGCCAGCATCTGTGGCTGGCATCTTCAAAGAATGCCTTCTTCCAGAACAAGGCTACATAGTTCGAAAACCCCACAAAAACCTACTTTTATGGTGTGGGATGGAACTGGCTGTAAAATAGAGTGCCTTCTGACAGAGGAAGAAACATTTCTTATGGTTTTAGGAAATTATTGGATAGCCATTTTTGCCCAATCCGTGCATGGGATGGGATCATGCTGGAATGGGGGAAAATGGGTTTTATTGCACATGAAATTGCTGCTGCTCTGCCACCCCGCCATCCCCCATCCCCCAGTCATGCTTCTCCTGGTGATTCTGGTAGTGCAGAAGCTTTCCATACTACTATGATCAGCCAGCAGAGCACTGCTTGGGGGCAGGTGATGGTCAAGCGGCAGCACAGCCACAATTTCGTATGCAATAAAACCTGTCCAGTGCACGGATCGGGCAAAAATGAACATGCGATAATTTCTTTACACAAAGCATATCTGCCCGAGCATATCGGCCTATCAGAAATCTGCTGTGATGCCTTACAGATAAAGGAAAGAAGCAGCTGACACAAAAGTCTCTAATTTTAACAAGTTTCCAGCTGAGAAAGAGCTGAAGAAATAACCTGCGTCATTTTTCCTCCTTGCCATTTGAACATCTTGAAAGAAATCAAAGGGCAAGTGAAAGAAGCTGAAAAGAAAAAGTCAGAAACTTTGCAAACAGTTATATTGCTGGACTTCCGAGTAGATTACCGTGAGCAATAGGATAATGGATTGTCCTTTTAATTATATTGACCAGAACAACAGGATATGATAAAATGGTCAGCTGCTTTTCTCATCTTTTTAAAAGGTAGGACCAAGGTTCTGGAAGTTACATTGTGACAGGGGAATCAAGCCTCTCACTCTTAGAGGTTCTGGAAGAGGCCTTGGCATTCAGAACAGTTTCCATCAATGAGCTACAGCTAAAAATAGACCCAGATGAGATGAGTCACATATAATAGCAAGAAAAGGAAGAGAGGCGCAAACAAAAGATGGCAAAGGAGGAAAAGGGAGTATTAAAGTTAGCAACCTCTGTGTATCTGGGCTCACTGATTGTTAGTCTGCATGTTTGGAGACTTCCTGTTTGTTTGTTTCACCATACTTCCTGCTCCAGTTGCATCTCTGTAACCTGTAACCATTTTCTCTTGCCCCCCCCCCTTTCTCTTTCATTAGACCTTGTGTTTGGCTATGCACAACTGATTTAGGTAAAGCTACTTTTATATGTTTTACAAAGAAGACTAAACTTATTTCTTTCTCTCCTGGAGCCTGTGGGTTGGTTTGGGACTGGATGTTGTTCATCTTCTGCCTTGCCATTTTGATTATCCTACTTGAGAGATTCACTACTAAGTCTTACATTTCCCAACACAGTGAACCTCAGGTGCTATAAGAGAATGGATTAATGCTGTATGAACTAGCCAAAAACTCCTAAGAAGTTTTCTGTGTTTTGTATTTGTTTCACTGACAAAGATGTTTGCTAAGACTTGTTGACCACTTTCTTTTGTTTAATATGTTTGTTTGCCTTCAGTGCTCGCTTGAACACTCCATTTATTTATTTTTGCTTAATTTGAAATTCTCAAGTTAATCAAAAGCATGCCAGATCTGCATCATTTGTGACCAAGAAATAAACTTGGAGTCACAGTATACGTTAGGCTTAATGAGTGGCATGAAGCTATATTTCCATTTTGAAAGCAACTTTGATTACTCAAGATGCTGGTGGGCAGTCTTTCTCAGGAGGATAGTGCATGGGGAAAACTGGCTTATTCCTTCCCTCCCTAAAGCAATTCGTATTGAAATCGACATTCCTCTTCATGGGGTACATTCCTCCCCAACACTACTCTTTATAGTTGCATGCATGCTTAATGATAAGAGCAACAACTGTACTATCTTTTAATAACAAAGTACCAAGACTTCCATCCATTCCAGAAGCAGAACCTACAGGGGCAAAAAACAAACAAACCCTGGTGTTTCCTTTAAAAAAAAGAGAGAGAGAAGGGGACTGAACAATGGTTGTGTGAACTCCCCTCACAATTATTATATGAAAAGCTCCACTCAAGGGCTCTGATGGCACACTGTGATAAGAGATTACCTCCAAGATATGTAGGGTAATTCAGAGCTTTACTGCTGGCAAATGACAAATAGAATTATTCAGGTAACGATAATTCTATTTTTTTTCTGGGGCAGATCCGTTGTTTGCACTACATGAAACAATGGAGTTTTCTTCAAATTCTGGAGAAAATTGAGTGTTTTAAACCCAGATTAAAATTATATATCCTGAGTTTGGTATAGGTAGTGTGACTGTATCATGGTAGATTCAGGTGGGTGGTTGGGGTGTTTTCTGTTTTTTCTCTTGTGTAGACAAGCCCAAGGTATGCTTGTAGTTGTTGGAAAGAAAATTACAATTGTAGCAGGAAATTTGGCAGGAGCAGCAGTGGTGAAGCCATGATGAGGAGCTGGGAAGAGCACAAAAATGGCTCTGCCTAGCCCTCCTATTAGGGTTTCATCCAACATCACCTAGAAAAGAGTTCTGCTTTTACAGTGGGACCTCCTCTCCTCTCTCCTCTGCATGTCCCTTATATTTTGACAGCATTTGGGGCTGAGGGTTTACAAGGAGGATGGAGAATCTACTGGTGGATAGACTCAGTTGGATATAACCCTTATTATCTCATCCAAGGTCTCACCCATCTACCTGAAGGACAATCAGGATCAATGGTAAACACTTATTTGGAATGCTGGTCATAATTGGCCACAACATGTGGGCTTCTGAGAGCAGAAAAATGGCTGGAAATTCGTAGCAGGACTAGGTTCCAACATTAGGTTAAATGTCGGTACTGCAGCCACTCACAGCCACAAGGTTGTGAGTTCATTCCTAAGCAGGGCTCCAGGGTCCACTCAACCTTCCATCCTTTCATAGGTCAGTAAAATGAGTACCCAGCTTGTTGTAAACTGCTTAGGGAGTGCTAGTTCACTGATAAGTGGTATAGAAATATACTTGCTATTGCTATAATACTGTTTGTTATTTGTTGTTCTCTGTCTTCGAGATGACCTCAACTCATAGTGATGCTGTGAATGAATGTTTCCAAGCGCCCCTCTCCCATTCTCTACCTCTCTGCTCAGGTCCTGTATGCTCAGACCTCCCTGACTGAGTCTAGCCATCCGGCATGCAGTCTTCCTCTCTTTCTACTGTCCCCTTTCTACTATCCCAGCATTATTGACTTTTATAAAGAGTTGTGCCTTCTCATGATGTGGCTGACGTATGACAGCCTCAGCTTAGTCATTTTGTCTTCCAGGGATCAGTCAGGCTTAATTTATTATAGGATCCAGTTGTTTGTTGTTTTAGCCATCTGCGGAATCCTCAGCATTCTTCTCCAATGCCACATTTCAAATGAATTATTTTTCCCCCTATCTGCTTTCTTTACTGTCCAACTCTCACATCTGGACATGGGAATTGGGAACACAATGGCTTTTATGATTCTAGCTTTAGTGTTCAGCTGTATATCTTTACACTTTAGGATTATGCCTAGTTCTGTCATAGCTCGCTTCCCATTCCTAATCTTCTGATTTCTTGACTGCAGTCAACTATTGGGAATTTACCACATGAAAGGTAACCACAATATAAGCAATGAAAAAAAAAATGGTTAAATAAGCAAGTTGTTTCCTCATGTTAGAACTACTGACTTTCTCTAAAGAGTAGAAGTTGTGTCCTCCCCACAGGGAAAAAAGGGTGCATTTTTGTTGTTTTCTGTTTTGCTCTTTGCATGACCATTTTTTATTTCCAAACCCTATTACTTGGCGTTGTCATGGCTACTGACCAGGAACTGGAATGGCTGCATGCTATGCTTTCTAGCCAGCCATAATTACCCTGAGTCTAACAGTCAGTCTCTAATAATTAAAGGAGGCAAGGTTGAAGGTGGACTTGACAGAAATCATTAAAACTACAGGTGGGAAAAAACAATGTTGTGTTTTTTGGACCATCCATTCTATTATGGGCATGAAAGCTGCTTTAGTATCAACAGAGTAATTACAGATGTAGCCGAAAGTGAAGTACTTCACTTTAGCTACAAATGACATCCTTTCACAAGATAAATGCTACAGGAAGGTCCAGGAAGAATTACTAAAACAAATCTTTCTTACTCGAAGTAGAAAGGAAACAATTGTTTGGCTTCAGAAGATGAATGGAAATGGTGTTCTTTGTACTTTCTAAAACATTCATTGTTGACCTTCAGATGAAACAATTCTGGATTGGCCAGAGAGGTAGCCTCAGAAACAGTCTAAAGCCTATATTGAAGTCTTGGCAATAAAGTTAGTTTTAAATTAATGAGAATGAAATGCTGGCTTAATTATTATTTATTCACATTCATTGCTGTGATTCATAGCATTTAGGTAAGAGTGGTGTTATGATTTTACATAGGTTCATAACATTTGCATTGGGAGGCTCTGATTTCATATCAGTCAGCCCTCTGTATCCATGGATTTTGCACCCACGGATTCACCCATCCACAGTTTGAAACTATCTTTTTAAAAATTAATTCCTAAAAGCAAATTTTGATTTTGCCATTTTATATAAGGGACACCATTTTGCCATGCCACTCTATATATATAATGGGACTTGAGCATCCACAGATTTTGATATCCATACAGGATTCTGGAATCAAACCTGGATACCAATGGTTGACTGTGCATCCTTCTCAAATGGGTTTGGAAAATGAGGGTTAAATCCATGACTTATTGGAAGAGATTATAAAGCTCAGTAAAGTGGGAGGCTGTAAGAAAAGATATTTTAGATAGATTGATTCAGTCAAGGAAGCCACAGCCTTGAGTCTGGAAGACCTGTGCAGGGCTGCTTATGACTGGGGCTCTTGGAGGTCTCTCATAAACCAAAGCCAACTTTATGCCAGGTAACCATAACTACTAGTAGTGACAGTCTTCTAGCAGGAAAGGTCTTCCTTGCTCTCCTCTCCTCTCCCTTCCCCTCCCCTCCCCTGTAGCCCACTGCATGGCCCTTGACGTTTCACTGGATAAGTTGGCAAACTCCTGATTTTCAGTCTACCCTACATCACAGGGCTGGTCTGAGGATAAATATGACCAGTGATAGAATACGTCCTGCTCCTTTTGGAAACTGGGTAGGATACAACTGCAAATCTGCAAAACTAAATAAAGAAGAGCAATGCAATGAGGTATTAAGAGTTGAAAGTGTTCTTTCTCTGTTTAATGATTAAACCAGACCCTTGAGAATAGTTCAAAGTTCACATTTGGAACTCTCCATTACAGCTAAATAAGGATTTGCAAAGATAATTTAAGCCTGTGCTAGAGAAAGAGGTCACCAGTGGTGATGTGTATCATCAGAGATAAGGTAGTCCTCTTTATAAAGAAAAGAAAGGAAAATCCTTTTCTTGTTTAAATAGAACAGCTTGAATTCAGTGGTGTTTATAGAAGGCAACTCAAAATCAAAATGTGTAGCTTCTCTGCCCAATTCTGAAAAACAAGACAAGCTTTCCACTTTCAAGAAATGGGTAACCACCAGGGGCTTAGTTTAATTTGTACATTCAGTTCATCTAAAGCGACATCATGAATAGGCAAAATGAGACTGACTGCTCCCTACGAAGGTCACTTTTTCATCTTGATCACATTGAAGAGGGAACAGGATAATCCAGGTATATATGTCAAAGAGAAGAAGACAAAAGTCTGCACAAAATTTGCCCATCCCAAATTATATGTACAGGTGCAAGCTTTGAAATAATCCCTGTAATTTATGTAGAAATACCATACCTTATGCTCTTGCAGAACACTGGAACTAGATGATCTGAATGGATGCTCAGTATGCTGTCCAGCTGCTAACTGTTGATGGACGGCATCTGTATCCTTGCTCTCTCTTCTGTTTCTTACTTTTGAAAACAGTCTTAGGGCAGCCCTCAAAACAGAATTCCTTCAAACAAAAGTCTTCCTTCAGAAAGCTCTTCAACTACTAATATCCTTTATAAGGCAGGACATATGGACACACAACAGCATAGAAAATGGAGGAAGTTGAAGCTGAGAATATTGGAGGAAGGATATGCATTCAGTTTAGTACATCCATACCATTATTTGGCCTAAATCAATGGTGAATATCATTCAGCCCTTCAGATGTTGTTGGACTGTTCTCAGCACTGGCTCTGTTAGCTAGAACTGCTGGAGACTGACATCCAATAACATCTAAAGAGACTCTCATTCCACTCCAAAACCAATTGCTAATCCCAATTGGAGCAGTTTCATTGACTTAATGGGATATACTCAGTGGTGTCACCTGGGGAAGGAGGGAGATGGGGAGGGCCCCTGTCTCCCTCCCCACGGACCTTTCCCTGCCCTCCAGGTGCCCCGTTTGGGACATTTGGAGGGCAGGGAAAGGTAAGTGGGGAAGGAGGGAGATGGGGAGGGCCCCTGCCTCCCTCTCCACGGAGCTTTCCCTGCCCTCTAGGTGCCCCTTTTTGGGCACTTCGAAGGCAGGAAGGGTAAGTGGGGAAGGAAGGAGATGGGGAGGGCCCCTGCCTCTCTCCCCAAGGACCTTTCCCTGCTTCCAGCTGTCTCTCCAGAGACAGCTGGATGCCGGCAAAGCTCCCTGAGGAGGCGGCACTGGCGCGCGCCGGTCACTCCTCCTCTCCCCGCCCTTTTCCCAGCCTCTAGCTCTCTTGAAGAGGCAGCTGGGGGCTGGGAAAAGGCTGTGAGGAGGAGCCAGAGGGGCACTCCTCTGGCTCCTTCTCCAGAGTGCCCTTTTCGGGCTTCCAGCTGTCTCCTACAGACAGATGGAGGCCAAGAAAAGGCAGGGAGGAGGAGGAACGGGCACGCAAGTGCCTCTTCCGCCTTCTCCCTCGCCCCGTGCCCAAGGAAATGGCCCAAAGTGCCACTTCCGGCATGCTTGCAGTGGGTTCACCATCACTGATCTAGCTTGTTGGGGACTATTGGCTTACACACTGTAAACTGGTTAGGGAGTGCTAGTTCACTGATAAGCGATATAGAAATGTACTTGCTATTGCTATTCTGCCAAAAGGCAGATGTTTAAGGAGCATTGTTGTCACCCCCTCCTTAGTGTGTCACCTGGTATTGCCTACACAACCCTAGTGGTGCCCCTGGATGGACCTAAGGGTTGATTTTGTTGTTAAAGGCTGTTAAATTGATTTTGACTTATAGTGATCTATCAGTCAGAGACCTCCAGGATCAACAACTGCTCTGTGCAGGCCTTGCAAATTCACGGCCATGTCTTCTTTGATTGACTCTATCCATCTGTAGTACAGTCTTCCTCTTTTCCTACTGCCTTCTACCTCACTAAGCATTATTGCATTTTCTAACGTGACATGTCTTTGTGTGATATATCCAAAGAATGACTGACTCAGTTTACTCATCTTATGTGTCCTAGGAAGCAAAAGGTATGTTGCTGGTAGGGTGCTCCCACATCAAGCAGTCTATTGTTGAGCAGCCAGCCTAAATGTGCCAAGCAGCTACTGGGCAGCAGTAGCAGCAATGGGTGTGACACTGGGAAGGATCTGTCAGAGACAGTGGCAATGACACCATAGCTCATACTTGTTAGTTCTGTGCAGAAGGAGGCACAGTAATCTGCTTCTGAATGCCTTTTATCATGAAGACTCTATGATGAGACAATAAAAAAATCAAGTGTTGATTTACTATTCAGCAACTGATTCACTGGCTCTCTAGTTAGGACAAGATACTGGATTTAGACCTTTATTTCAAGAGCTCTGATCTTCCCAATCAGGGATGTAGCCAAGGGGGGGGGTTCTTGGGGTCCAGAGCCCCCGCTTCCATTAGAAAAATGAATGGTGTGTGCTGCTGCGCTGCCACACTCAAGGCCCATTATAATGGTGGCACTTAGTCTGGACCCCCCTTCTTAAAATCCTAGCTATGTCCCTGTCCCAATTGAGAACTTTTTTAAAACAGATATTTCAGATAGTTGTTTTTTATCAGCAGGTGTATATTTGTAATAATATGTATTGCTCGCAAGCTCAGATCTCAGTGTGTGGTGGGTTAGAAAGAAAATTTAATGAGAGTAGGCATCAGCCTAGGGCAGCACTTTGCAGAGGAAAACTCTCTTATTTCCCAACACAGTTCATTCCACTTCACAAGAAGGTATATGACAAATACATCTCACTAAGCAAATGTCTTAAGATCATGGTTTCAGACAAAACCATGATGGCATTCTGTGCCTCTGGGCAATGCCTCTCCATCTCCACCGTCATACCATTCTTTTCTTATCTGCGTGCTTATTTTCTATTTTTTTTCTTCAATTATTCCTGCATAAACAGTCCAAATGACAGTTTCCCATTCTGTTCAGCCAATGGGATTCTCCCTTAGTTTTACTTAGGCAGTCTTCAGGACCAGGACAAGCAAATGGGAAATGAAGATTTCCTGGGGCAAGCTTACCACAACAGGACCAATTTAGGGGTCACTTCTTGCTTGTTTCTCTCCCCCCCCCATGTATCTGTTACCATTTTGATCTCCTGGCAGCAGCACTGGGGCAGATGCCAGTGTTCCCTGCCTTACTTGCTTCCTCACCCTCATCCTTTGCCTCATCGTGACTTGTGAGCTGGCTTTTTCATGGTCTGGGAGTCCTTGGCAAGCTGAGCAGCTTCTTTGTAACCTGGTTGTATTTATTCTCCTATGGAGGAAAATATACCAGTTGCTGACCAGCCACTTCAGCTCTCAGCCCATCACAGTGTTACCTTGGCTACACAGGCCCATTTACAAGCGAGCAGAAAGGCGGAGGGAGGTAGAAAGAGAGGAAGGCCACATACTAGATGGATGGACTCTATTAAAGAGATTACGAGTATGAGTTTGCAGGACTTGGGTAGGGCAGTGGAGGACACTGAAAATGTCTCATCAGCAGGGTCACCATGGGTCGAGATTGACACAAAGACAGTTAACAACAGCAACAAACATTTTGTATAAGCTCAACTTATACCTCCTTCATTTGAAGAAGAGGCCAGGTTTGTGGTTGAGGTACCAGGAGCTTCATCCCCCTTTCCACTGTGTGATACTGTGTGTGTATGTGCTTTCAGGTCACCTGTCAACTTATGGTGAGCACACTAATTTCATAGGGTGTCCTTAGTCAAGGAATACTTAGAGGTGGTTTGCAATTGGCTTCCTCTGAACTATAGCCTACAGCACTTGGTATTCCTTGCCCTTTCATTAAAGTACTAACCAGGGCTGTGCTTGCTTAGCTTCCAAGATCAGATGTGGTCTGGTGCCTTCAGGATATTTAGGTCCTATGTGATACTAGTTTCACAGAAACTGACTGGAATGCTGTTGGATTCCTACACGGACATTTGTTTTTGTATGGAAGCAGATGGTAATTTTTTTTTATAATGTGCAATATCTGCATTTAGTTCAGGGTTATGGAATATGGAACCATTGCACATAATAATTCACATTATTCACTAATGGACATCCACCTGCTCATGCAGGAATATTTCTTTAGTTGTGCATTTTGGTTGTACCTTTGTTTGCACATTCTGTAGAGCATTTACTTGTACATTGCCATTCAACACCAGGGTTGCATAACATGATTAGTGAGTAACTCCACATGTGGAAATTTCCATTAAACAACCCTAGCATAGGGCCTTGGCCATGGCATATAAAACACACGGGAGTGGGAGGAATTACTGTGGTTTTATAAATAAAAAAAAGATTTATCTGGAAGTTCAGATTGTTAGTATAAAGAACACCTTAGGTACCAGAAGTTATGAATGAGCTACTCAATATAAATGAAATTGTTGGGGCTTGAATATTTTATCTTACAAGCTGTCTATTAAAATACATGAAGGTATTGCAGAATTGTTAAACAGCTGTTTATGAAAATATAATGTAATCAAAGGAATTCATTTAAACAGCATCCGTTGCTTTAGTCTAAACAGACTCTTAGTTTCACTGCAGCTTTTGAACAAATTCATGATTTCATGCTGGCAACCAGTTCATGTGATGCTATTCTGTGGAAATTTTTAAAAAAATGACTAAAGAAATGGGAATTGTTGCTGTGGCTAAAAAAAGTAATCTTTTCAGTGTGGTTATGTCAATCAGATTATGGAACAATGAAAGAATGATCTATTCTTTATACTCAGGGAAAATAGCAATGTAAGTCTCTGGAAATTTAGAAAGCATTTGGCATAAAAGCACTGGGATTTTCTGCTTACAGGAAAGATAATAAAATGCAGACACAGAATGATATTGTCAGTCACAAAAGCAGAGATCCTCATGAGAATTCTCCAGTGTCATTTGCATTCCACTGAAAATAGGCTTTAAATTAATTGCAGCGTTCGGTAGCATCTCAGTTGCTATTAAGAGTCAGATAAAGTTGGGGTGGGGGACAAAATTGGACACAATAGTCTTGTTTAATTTTTTTCTTTAATAAGTTAAGAGACCATTTTTTGCTCTGCTATGTATCTGCTCATCTCCAAGTAACCAGCTGGTAGTACATAATACTTACATTGATAAAATCAGAAAGATAGGAAATATTTATACAAGTCTACATCTGAGAAATATGTGCATATATCAAAACACTCCTGAACATTGATGGTGCCTCTAAAGTCGGGTGGTGAATCCAACTCTGGATTTTAGTGCAAACTTTAAAGGAGCTATCCAAGGCTCTGTATTCCTCTCCCCAAAGATTCTGCCCATCAGATATTTCATTTAAAGTTCAAAGTGAAGATTCAAGCAAATTCATCACCCCACTGACATGGAAACCACCAGCACCACTACTCCTAAGTTTCTGATGTTCTAGATCTCTAAATCAATTAAGCTGCTTAACAGTAAGAGTAAAGGATAATCAGTGTGAATTGTGTTTTAAATATCCATGATCTTCATATCCAAAGGTGGCCTGTGCTCCAAGGAGAGGCTCGCCCTCTCAGTTTTGGGGCAAGGTGCTCTCCCTTTGCTCTGTCTTTAATCCCCTCCCTCTTTCTCGTGTTTTTTGTCCCCTTCATCACAACCAGCATTCACTAGTTCCTAAGTATGTTTCATAGTAGGTGTGCATGTTGGGGTGTAAAGATAGATAATTGAATACCAAAGGCAAAATAATCCATGCCATGATGTTTCCAGTTTCTGTGTTTGTTTGTGAAAGTTGGGCAGTGAAGTGATGCTGACGGAGATGTCATGGATTGCAAAAGAGAAGAATAAATGGGTCCAAGAGCAAATCAAGCCTGAACTCTCTTTAGAAGCCAAGTGACTGAACTAAGGCTATTATACTTTGGCCATATCATGAGAAGACATGATTTACTCGACAAGATGATAACCCCTAGCAAAGTGGAAGAGGAAGAGGATGGCCACATTAAAGATGGATTGATACAATCAAGAAAGCCACAGCTCTGAGTTTCCAAGCCCTAAGCTGGGCTGTTAATGACTCATCATAGAGATACCATAAGTTAGAGCCAACCTGATAGCAACAGCAACAATAACAACAACGACAATATCCAGTGTCTGGAATAAGTAGAAGGAAACTGCCTTGCACAAGGTCAAACTGTTTCTCCATCTCACAGTGGTCATGCTGGATGAGAGATTAGGCAACCTTGCCTATGCAAAGGATGTGTTCCACCACTTAGCCATAGTTCCTTCCCAAGTGGGAATATAGAAGTCTGCCTTGTACCATGTTAGATTAGTGATCAATCCAGCTCAGTATTGCAGATACAGACTGGTACTGGTTCTCCATGATTGCAAGGCAGATAATTTCCTAGTCTTATCTGGAGATAATAGATATTGAACCTGGGATCTTTTGCAGGCTATAAATATGGTCTGCTGCTGGGATATGACTTCTTCCATGAGGGAAGAGATAATAATTGGGTGGTATCCCTTTGTGGTGAATTGTGTGTTCATTGGTTTCATGTATCTTTTCGTTTCCTCTCCCCCATTTTTGCAAGGAATATATAGATTGTACAGCTAATTATTTTCCTTTTTACACTTCTGAGATTGTGGTGAATAAATCTCTGATATAGGCAGGTCTATATACCGACCCACAGAATTGTTAACATCATTCTATCCAGTAAACTTTCTAAGCTATGTTTCAGAGCACCTGGCTTGAAACCTAGTTATAATATGTTTTTCATGCAATGTTTTAATAAACTGACAAAGAAATGACCTAACAGAGATGCAAGCTATCGTCAAACTGGGAAGGCAAAGAGGTGCTTTATTAATGTATTTCAGAGTTATAATGGGGGATCTAATGGCTTATTTTTACAAAAAGGTGATCTTTGATATAAAAATCTCTCAAGATTTTGACATTTGGATACGAGTGAGGTCTCACATTAAAATGTGGGAAGTGTCCACAAATGAATATTTGGGGGAAAGGTTTTACCTAATGGAATGGAATGAATGCAAAGTTATGCAAAACTATCAGAAGATCAAATCCAGATGAGACAAATTAGAATGCATTAAAACATTACTTGGAAATACTACTAACTTTTCTGAATTTCAGAATAAATGCAGTAAAAGTTAACTTAATGCACCAACTGCATTTATTTGATTTAGGGAAAGTGGGTGAGGGGGAGGGAGTGCCTCAGTCCATAAAAACATTCACACCCTGACTAGAAAACCTGTCCGGAAAATGAGCCACATCGAGTATATTTACCTGACGCTGAAGGCTAAGGACAGTCTGGGGATTCTGTTGGTCTACCGTCCACCCCATGGCCTAACAAACTCCCTGGCTGAGCTGACACCGCTGGTCTCGGAGCTGGTGCTGGAGTCCCCCAGACTTCTTGTTTTGGGGGACCTCAACATCCCCTTCGAGGCTGGCTCAACAGATCTATTAGGTGCAGCTCGGGAGTTCATGGCTTCCATGACAGCCATGGGCCTGTCCCAACTAGTCTCGGGTCTAACACATTGTGCTGGTAATACACTCAATGTGGTTTTTAGTACGGAGCTTTTCAGGGTGGTTAGAGAGCTGACGCAACCGCCTCCCACCCAGAACTCCTTGATTCAACCAACCATAGCCTGCTGTGACACTTTCAATGACTTTTTTGCAGACAAAATCTCTCGGATAAGGGCTGATCTTGATGCCAGCATTTCCACAGAAACAGTAAGAGAGGTGTCCAGAGACTCCGTGGGCCATGTTAGACTGGATCACCTTGAGTTTGTAAGTACCGATGAAGTGGACAAGCTCCTTGGAAGTGTAAGGAGGACGATGTGCACTCTCGATCCTTGCCCATCATGGTTGACCGTCCAGGGAGGGAATGCTATGACTACACTATTACAATCTATAATCAATGCATCCTTTAGGGAGGGCAAATTTCCATTGCAGTTAAAATTGGCAGTGGTCAAACTGCTTTTAAAAAAAAGCCCTCCCTAGATCCCCTGGAGAGAAACAATTATAGACCGGTCTCCCTATTACAATTCTTGGGCAAGGTGATCGAGAGAGCAGTCACCTTCCAACTCCAGGCTGTCTTGGATGAAACCGATTATCTGGACCCATTTCAAACTGGCTTCAGGGCGGGATATGGAGTGGAGACAGTCATGGTCGCCTTAATCGATGACCTCCGTCTGGGCACAGACAGGGGAAGTGTGACCTTGTTAGTGCTCTTGGACATCTCAGAGGCTTTTGATACCATTGACTATGGTATCCTTCTAGAACGCCTGAGGGAGTTGGGCATAGGGGGCACTGCACTCCAGTGGCTCTGATCCTACCTCTCAGGCAGGTCCCAGATGGTGAGGCTGGGGGACAGTTGCTCTTTTAGGAAAGAGCTTACATCTGGCGTTCCTCAAGGTGCCATTCTGTCCCCCATGCTATTTTACATTTACATGAAACCGCTGGGAGAGATCATCTGGAGACATGGGGCACGGGATTATCAGTATGCTGATGACACCCAAATATGTTTCTCTATGTCCCCAACTGCTACAGTGACTAAGGATGACTTCTCCCCTCTGAATCCCCGCCTCAAGTCAGTAATAGGCTGGATGAGGGAAAACAGACTCAAGCTGAATCCAGAGAAAATGGAGGTACTTACCATAGGTTCCTTAGGTCCGGGGAGGGAAATTTGTCCACCTCTCTTTGATGGGATCACACTTCCCCTGAAGGATGAAGTTCGCAGTTTGGGAGTACTTCTGGATCCATCTCTATGTTTGTCATCTCAAGTGGATACGACGGCCAGAAGTGTTTGGTACCAACTTTGGTTGATATGCCAACTGTGACCCTACCTCAACCGAAGGGACATTGAAGCTGTAGTACATGCTCTGGTAATCTCTCGTCTAGATTTCTGTAATGCGCTCTACATGGGACTATCCTTGTATCAAGTTCAGAAGCTTCAATTAGTGCAAAATGCGGCAGCCAGGTTGGTCACTAGTTCTTCGAGACTTGACCATATCACACCTATCATGAAAGATCTACACTGGCTCCTAGTTAGCTTCCGGGCACAATACAAGGTGTTGGTTATTACCTTTAAAGCCCTACATGGCTTGGGTCCAGGTTACTTATGGGAATGCATCTCCCTATACAATCTGCCCTGCACTCTTAGAACAAGTGGGAACAACCTTTTGGAGATACCAGCATTCAAACATGTTTCTACTTCCCAAAAGGCATTCAGTATAGCTGCCCCTAGACTATGGAATGGACTCCCAGAGGAGACCCGTCTTCTCACATCCTTGGAAGCTTTCAAGAAGGCGGTAAAGACAGAGCTCTTTCGCCGCGCAAACCATCCTGACCTCCTATGAAGACCACTAGTATGGAACAAGAGCAGCTGATCCCTTGATTTAGTGATGTTTTATGTTTTTATGTTTCTATGCTTTTATGTTCTTATGTTTTTATATTTTTAGCTGTGGTTTTAATTGTTCAATAACTAATGCTGCAGTATTGTAAGTGTAATTTTAACTCTGCTGTGATCCCA
Organism: Sceloporus undulatus; assembly: GCF_019175285.1. Classification (NCBI taxonomy): domain Eukaryota; kingdom Metazoa; phylum Chordata; class Lepidosauria; order Squamata; family Phrynosomatidae; genus Sceloporus; species Sceloporus undulatus. The sequence goes on along the minus strand of NC_056525.1, from coordinate 216,327,023 downwards.
CCTCGATCCATTGGGAGAGGCAGGAAGATAGA
>NC_056525.1:216281175-216326981 GCF_019175285.1 Sceloporus undulatus | reverse complement strand
AATAATAATAATAATAATAATAATAATAATAATAATAATAATAATAATAATAATAATAATATTGTAAAAAGTCTGTAAGCTAACATGATGTATGCTATTTTTTTCAAAAAAATATGGCTGGATTTTTATTTTGCTATCTCTGATGACAAAAATTTCCTTAATTTCTGATTTATTAACTGATGTGAAGTCAACATTGACTTATGGCAACCCTATAAATGAGAGACCTCCAAGTCACCCTATCACCAAAGCCCTGCTCAGGTCTTGCAAACACAGGGCTGTGGCTGTCTTTATACAAAACCACACCACACTATTATAGTGCTTTTATTCCAGTTTTACTGATATGGCTGCCTCCTGTGGAATCCTGGGATTTGCAGTTTAGGGAAGGGCATTTATAATTCTCAGCCACTGTTATAAGACCACCTCCTGATTGGAAAAACAAGGATAGGTATACAGCCAAGATGGGTAGCTGCCCCCTAGAATAAATAATCTAACACTGCTGATAAACACAGTGAAGAAGGCAAAGAAAAATGATCCATGCCATTCTACCTCTGTAGAAGAGTGCCTACGCTTGAACTCTTAAAGGAGAGCCATTTATTCTTCTTCAATAGGGGACTTCCCTCTATTTCAAGGGCTCTCCAGTCCAAGTTTGGTTCTTCCAAGTTTGGAAGAACAATGAGAAGGAAAACCTTGAAGGATGGCCATGAAGTTGCCCATGAACTGCTTGCATGTGGACAGCAGATTGAACAGCAGATATTCAGGTCCTCTGAGTATTCTACTACTATTCAAATTATGCCAAGTATTTCTAAATTTCAACCTATATCCCTAAATTAACATATGCATGTTTTATGCAAATTGTGCCCTTTTTGTTGTCTTAGGAGTTTATCATGCGGGAAGCTAAGTGTCCAAATCCCATATAGAAACTGAATTTAAATTCCAGGATTATCCTGCAAAATCAGGATCATTTTCAGACACACTGGGGGCATTGAGCATTAATCTGACATGAACCTGCACAGAAAGTGGACAAAATTGGCTGCTTTTTAATTTCAGGAAAATCTTGAAAGTAAAAAGCGGCTGGTTTTGTCCACTTTCTGTGAGAGTTAATGTCAGATTAATGCTCAGTGCCCCCAATGTGTCTGAAAACGACCCTGCTTTAGCGGGATTTGTCCACTTTCTGTGTGGGTTAATTTCGAATTAATGCTCAATGCATCTGAAAACAATCCTGCTTTTGTGGATTTAAATCCTGTTTCTGCATGGGATTTGGCCAATTCCCTCCCATGTGATAAAGTCCGTAGAGAGGCCAGGATGGCTCCATCCCTGCTATCCTTTTGGTGGCAGAGAAATACATTCTTATGCTGTCTGGCTTTTTCAAGTAGCTAAGAGCTGGGATTTAAATGCTGTGTGTTTTAAATGTTAAGGTTTGTATTTTTAACATGTTAGATTTTAATTCATAACTGTTTTAACTTTTTAAATTGTTTAATTGTTTTTTAAATTTTATGTTTATACATTTAGTGCTGTTTTTAAATTGTATTGTTTTTCAAATTTGCTGTTAGCCGCTTTGAGCCCCTATGTTGGAAGAAGACGGGATATAAGAAAATAATAATAATAATAATAATAATAATAATAATAATAATAATAATAATAATAATTATTATTATTATTATTATTATTATTATTATTATTATTCTGGGAAGCATTTCTTTTTAGTGGGCAATACATAAATCGTGTCACAAGCTCATAGGAGTCTTTAATTAATATTACTATTATGCTGCTACTATTATATTATTGTGTGCCTTCACGTCATTTCCGAGTGTGGCAACACTAAGGCAAACCTATCATGGGGTTTTCTGGGGCTGAGAGTGTGTGACTTGCCCAAGGTCACCCAGTGGGTCTTCATGGCTGAGTGGAGAACCAAACCCTGATCTTCAAAGTTATAGTCCAAAGCTCAGATCACTATATCATTGTATTACAGTACTATGAATACTACTATTAATTAAGTATTACTTAATTACTTAATTACTTAATTTAGTATTACTGTGTCCTGACACTGGATCTGTGAAGTCCTCTTTAATTTTTTTAAATTATCTTTTTTATTATATCTACATCCCAGCTTTATTCCAGGCATGTTAAGGCAACAGGAATTATTGTCTCCCCTTCCTGTCTTATCCACATAAAAACCCTGTGAGATAAGTTACACTGAAAAATCATGAATGGCTGAAGATCACCTAACAAGCTGTTGTGTGTGTTTACATTGATACTGTAAACTCTTCTATTAAAAAGAAAACTAGTGATGTGGAACATCCACACCTATGGGCCTCGATTCTCTTTTAGTCCTGACTAGAGCAGACTCACTGGACTCTGCCTCACTATTCAACAATTGACTGAATGGGTCTACAGGTGCTAGTCATAGGAGACCCAATATGGGAGATTATCGCATGGCCACTTGGCTGCACTGAGCCCAGACTGAGCATGGGCTGAAATTTTTGAGAATTTCCTAAAATCGGGTGTTATCGCACACCTCTGTCCTCATCTTAGCTAGATCCATCCTTCACCCGTCCTTTGCAAAGACAGGGGTTATTCATCCTTTGTGAATGATGGGGTTAGGACAGATCAGGGATGGATCTGGCTAAGATTGGGTCATGGTGCCTTTGGTTTGAGGACAGAGGTTGATCTGAATTCCCCCCCCCCCAGATTTTTAGTCCACTTTGGGGCCAGGTGGAAGCCCATGTGATAATCTCCATGGTATAGTGGTGTGACTATTGCACTATGACTTGAGAGAAGGATTCAAACCCACGCTTAGCCATGCAAAGCCACTGTGTAACTGTGCACTCTCTCAGCCTCAATGGAAGGCAGGGGCAATCTCTGATTGAATAAATCTTGACAAGAAATTGATAGGTTCACCTTAAGGTCACCATAAGTCTGAAATGACTTGTAGGCACACAGTAATAGCACCAGCAGCACCAACAATATAAAGCCAAGCATAGAGTTCCTGTCATTGTTCCATTTCTTTAAGAGGTTTTCCCACAGTAGGGGAAATGATGAACAATTACTCCTTATAGAAAGATGGTGACATTGTCTGGACATCCCATACAAGGGGGTGATGAAGGGATGGTTCGTGTATAAAAATATACTCCTCATCTGGTAGAGTTTCAAGTAGCAAGCACCAAACAAAAGTAGCTACTGAGAATAGACTGACATTTCAACAGCATGGGCCATTTACTGAGGGAAGTCTCCTGCCTCAAGAAGATATGCATTTGTCTTTGGGCTTCCTTTGAAAGCCCTGGTAAACAGATATATAAATAGCCCTTTTATTAACAATCCAAGCCATAAAGGACATCATAAGGTAGCTTTCTGGAAGGTTGCTTTCTTGAGTTTCATTTCAAACATCTCTATTTGCTTCCCTACCATTTGGCTATATTTGGACTGAAAGTTGTATACGTTCTTTGGTTACATCCTTATTTATTAAGCATGTACCTTACCTTTCTACTATAAATGATGCCCTAAGGTGGCTATTAAAAACAAAGTACAGATTAAAAACAAGACAAAAAAATTGATTAGAACATGACATAAAAATGGGGGAATTAAAATACAATTGAAAACACAGTAATAAAAGATATACTGTATCTAGCTTGTTGTTGTTCACCTTCAACCCTAAGGTGATTCAATGATGGGGTTTTCTGTCAAAATTTGTTCAGAAGGGGTTTGGCATTGCCTTCCCCTAAGGCTGAGAGAGTGTGACTTGTTCAGTGTCACTAAGTGGGTTTCCATGGCTGAGCAAGGATTCAAATTGTGGTCTTCCAAAGTCCGCTCAAACTATTACACTATCCTGGCTCTGAATCCAGCACCCAACCAGTTAAACCCCCTTCCACAACAGTTCGATTTACATATGTCCCTGATTTTTGTCATTGTTGTTGTTGCCAGGAGAAGGATGACAGAAAGGATTCTAACATTGCTTTCTGCTGCAGAGAGATACCAGGACCTGGGAGTTGCTATCAAGAAGGTCCTCTTTTGCATCCCCACCAAATTTAACTGTGTGGATAAGAATAAGAAAAGGGCCTTTCCTGAAGATCTTAAACCCAAGCAGGATTGTACAGGGAAATTACTTATTTCAAATATGCTGGGTGCAGTTGAACAGGGTTTTTTTTAAAGTTCTAACCAGCACTTTTGAACAGGAACCAGAAGCAGATTGGTAGCCAGGGAATTTACTCCAAGTAAATTCAAATGAACAGTTTTTCCTTGGAAAAAGGAAAGGTGAAAAAAGGAGAGAGGTGAGTGCCATCAACAGAGCTCTGACTACTACTTTTTGGAAGAATGAAAATGATGCACTGGAGACATCTGTACCTGAAAAGTGGAAGGATGATGCTCTGAGACACAGAACATCATCATAGTATTGTCAGTTATAGATGGCTTCATGATATTAGACACATTCTTAAAAGTAATATTCAGCATACTGGTGGTATCAAACCCCCAAACTCCAGACAACCTATTTCATCAGTTTTACCTATATATGAAATATTATGGAGAACTGATAGCCTGGAATCAACATCATATTGTACCTTGAGTGTTGGACTAGGAGTCTGGGAGATCAAGGTTTGAATCCCTGCTCCACTACATAAACCTACTAGGTGAGCTTGGGCAAACCATACTTTCTCAGACTTAGAAGAAGGTAATGGCAAATCTTCTCTAAATAAATTTTGCCCCCCACTCTTCAGTGATAGGGTCACCATAAACTAGAATTGAGTTGGGACTTTATCACTCCAGCATGTTTTTTTCACAATAGTCACATTAGTGAAGCAAACAGGAACATACTGGTTTGGAAACATTCAACATCACACTTCTCTGCAGTCATGTGAGTGTGCAGCTATGGTAATCTATGATCTCTTCCACACCAGCTTTGTATTCCTGCATCCTGCCTATGAATGCTTTACTTGGTGCATGCATGCATGCCTTTCCATTTTTATTTTTGTTGAGATTCTGTAATTATGGGAAAGCAATAAAATTACTATATGTTTGAAGAAATTTCATAACAAAAGAACTATAAAACATGCAAAAAATTATTGTTCAGCTACAATTATTTAATCATAGCAACAATAAACATTTAAAAAATGAAAGGCACAGGGCAAAACCAACCTCAGCCTGCTTAGAAATAGCAAGGGAGAGGGGTGAGAGAAGGTGAATGATGCTTCCTCCTGCTACATAGCTGCTGTCCTGTTGTTACTGCAGTGGAAGGGATTTGTTGCAACATGGGGACTTATGGTATCGCAGTGTCACTGGGAGCCACTGATGGGTTTTCCCTGTTAATGAAAAGATGTGCTCCACCAATTATTTAAATACAAAGCAAAATAGAAGCAACATGATGTCAAGTTATTGGTACAACTCAAAGATGCCTTTTTGTGTTGAAATTCTTTTTTGCTAGCCACATGTGATAAAGTCCTTGAAAGCATATAAATGACAGTGAATGGCAAAATGGATCCTTGTAAGACACCATAGCTGAAACCATAGGAACAGCATTGACACAAGCAACATAAATCCCCAAGTACTATGTTCTGAAAGTGGCCTTCCGAGATGTATCACAGTAAATTAGTGCCTTGAAGTCCCATCATTGGAAGAATATTTGAATGCATCATGATCAATGGCACTGAAAAACATTGAGGGGTCCAGCAGAGGCAACAGGGACACTCTTACCTGTGAAGATCCCCATGCACACCATTCCTCAAAGTGACAAAGTAGACCTGTAATTTTATTTCTTTGGAGAATAAGGGGGCTAGCAACACAATGTTGCATCATGGAAAGATACAGTCAGAGATCCAGCAAGTCAATTTTGATCTCCTCCAGAATATTTCATATTACACTGCCTCTTGGTATTTAATTCCACCTCCCCAAGACACTATGGTTGCTGCCTTAATGCAAAATCGACACAATTTTACACTGCTTTAACTGTCATGGCTGCATTCTATGGAATCCTAGGATTTGTAGTTTTGCTGTGGCACCAGAGCTCTCTAATTGAGAAGGCTAAAAATCTCACAAAATTTCAAATCCCAGCATTCCATAGCATTGAGCCATGGAAGTTAAAATGGCGTCAAACTGCATTACTTCTGCAGTGTAAATGCAGTTTCTCAGTGTTCTTTAGTCATGGAGCATGTCAGTTCTCAATCGGACTGCACTTAGTTTGCCTTCTTGAATTTTCCCATGATTTTTTCCTGGATTTTGGCAATTGTTGGGTTTCCTCAAGCATGATGATATCAGCTTGTTGGTGCTGTTTCATGACATAAATCAAGAAAGAGTTCATGGTATACAGATTACTATTCACACTTGCCTTATATAGCAGAGATCTGATAATGAAAATAGATATAGGGAGAGAAGAAGAGGCGGGCACAGTTCCACCATGTCTAGGCCTTCCATCCCAGCTGCACTGCCCTGATCTCGCAGGGAAACAAGAAGCAGTGTTAAAGCAGTGTAAAATTGTGCAGTTCCTGCTGGACCACTGCCTGCCATCCCCTTTCTTTGCATCTTGTGCTTTTAGATTGTAAGCATGGGGGAGGGGGAACCATTTTTTCTTGTTCTTTCTCTTATGAAGCACCTTGTAGAATGATGGTGCTATACAAATAAATGATGATGATGCTACAACAACAACAACAACAACAATATAAAACCTAAGCCTTGTTAAGCCCAGACACAAGCTGAATCCTGACCTTTTATTTGTGTGCCTTCATTGTGTATCTTCAACAAGTTCCTACCTCCCACTCCTCACCCCCTGAGAGATTATTCATTACTATATTCCAGTTTAATAAACTCCAGCTGTGGTTAGAAAAGCAGTGTATAACACAGAATGGATACACTTTCCTGTTTTTAATTTTTTTAAAAACAAAGTCCACAAAAATAAAATAAAATTAAAAATCCTGAAGGAAAACCAGCTTCAAGAGATCACTGAATGAAGACTAGCATGACTGTGGATTGACAGAAAACAACCTAGCAGGCCTGGAATTGCACCATTTTGAGAGCAGAAGAAACTATTTCCATGGCAACACAAAAATAAATTATTCAAGAAGGAAAGAAAAGAGATTCTTAAAGAGGACAATTCAAATACAGGTTGCCAAGATTTCCGTTAAAATAAGAGTGCATACTTAGCACAGGTGAGTGAGAATATAAAATACATGCATATGTCCATAGGTGTATCATAGTGAAGCTGAGAAAACTATCACAACCAGGTTTAATATGGTACATTGCAATGCTTCCCCCAAGTTGATTTTTTTTTCTGCATAAAGGACTACATACATCTTTATTGAATAAGTCTCCAGACCATTTCAAAGAATACAAGATAAAAGGGAAAAAATATATAGTTAAAACTTACATAAAAAGAAATCTCTGTACAATTCAAAATCTATGGCTCTGATTACACTGTTCTTGTAATTTGCACAACAATCTATCTGGGGTCATTTTCTTCTTCTTGCTTCCGTAGAATAGCATCTCAACTCCTCGCAATAGCAGAGCCAGCTTGCTTTCATCATCCCTTTCCCTCAAATTTCTGAGGATGGGAGCTAGATATTGCTCTCTAATATATATAATATAATTGACAATGCAGCAGGTAATGTGTAAGATCTTCAACTTTAGGTGCCCCACATATACAGAGTCTATCAAGAAAAGGGATATTCTGGTATCTTCCTTGAATCACCTTTGAGTCTATTTGCTCAAGGCGAAGTTTGGCAAAAGCCTTCCAATGTTCTCTTTTCATAAAGTAAAACAGATATAAAGGACTACATTGTTCTCCATCCAAGGCAGGGTTGGTTCAAGATGTTTTGCTGGTTGAAGTAAAGGACAAGATCCCACCTTCCCATATGCATACAGAAATTAAGTGGACTAGCTGCTGGATTTTATTTCAGCATGGTCAATAGGACAGTATTTGCCAAGGGAGGACACTAGTTTAAGGGGTATAGTAATGTGGCATGCACAGTATTCAGACATAGCTGTGTTACTATGTTTTAGCTTAAAATGACATGAAGGAACCCAGTTGCATCTTTGAGACTAAATGGCAAAAAGAAATTTCTAGCATAATCTTTCATGGACTTCATCAGATATATGGAAAAATGTACACATTTTCCAGGCAAGGTTGGTTCCGGTTCAATCCCATCAACTGCTCATACAGCAAAGATCTCCTCAGCCACAGCTCTAAGTGCTGCACCTAGGGGCCCTTTCCCAATTACACAATCATAGTACTATATTCTGCTTTAGCTGTCATGGCAACATCATATGGAATTCTGGGATCTGAAGTTTGGTGAGGCACTAGAACTCTCTAAGAATTTAAAATCTACTTCTCTAAACTGCAAATCCCAGGGATCTCATAGATTGTTGCCATGGCAGTTTTAATGGACTCATGATGCTATAATTTTGTATTATGAAAGGGCCCCAGGATACAGCTCATCTGTTTTATTTGCTAAACAAGCAGTGTTTTTACCACTTCATGACCACAAGCTACAGAAGTATGAGAGACAGATGTTATTATTTCTTGGAGGACTGTGTCAGAGTTCTGGGTTGTCTGCACTAGTCTGGATACTTCAGGGGCAGCCCAGAGTACCCTGGCCCCATAGCTGCCCAAACCTTCCCCTATTACTTTAGCCCTCTGTTCCTGAGCCTGGGTGGCTGTCTGTATGTGCGTCCTGCTGGGCTGCCTGGCATGTTTGCTACTGTTATGGGTTGCCTTGCTTCTGAGGTCAGATCAAGATGCCCAGTGGCAATCACATGGCTGGGCACCATGTTCTGACCTCAGAGCAAATGACTGGCAATAGTGGTAGATGCGCTGGGCAGCACAGCAGCATTCTCATGCAAACATTGACCTGGGAATAGAGGAGTTTGGATCTTCCCAGTAGGAGGTAAATTTTTAAAATTTGTGTTAAGGGTGTTATACTTCAGTTCTGGTGCTAAATGTGCCAGACATTGCCCAGATGTTTGTACAAGAACTGAAGTCTGGCCTGTGTGTCTTCCAAATGATAACACTTGGTAAAGTGGAAAGCATAGGAAAAGAGGGAAGCCACTCTATAGGTGGTTTGATTCAATCAAAAAAGCCACAGCCCTGAGTGTGCAAGATCTGAGCTGGGGAGCTGTTGACAGGGGGTCTTGGAAGTCTCTCATTCATAGCATTCCCATAAGTTGAAGTTGTATTGATAGAAAATAACAGCAACAACCAAGGCTAATTGGGACTAACTAACAGGACTCCAGCCTATATTAGTCAAGGATCTTCAACCAAAGAAGCACCAAAGGCAGGCCTTCCCGGAATAGATCCCGGCCATGTAACGCTTCCCCCACAGTCATATACAAGCGAAGACTCTGGTCGTTATTTTATTATTGTAGTATTGTTTTTAGATTTTTATCGTCTGTATAATGGATGGATTTTTACTCTTTTTTTAAGGGGTTTGTATATATTGTATTTTTTAAAGTTGTACGCCGCTTTGATTGTGAAACAAAAGTGGGATAATAATAAGTTTTATTTTATTTTATTTATTTGAGCCAAAGGCTTTCCAGACCATATATGGCTGAGCTGTTTTCAGTCTTTTTACTGAAAAAGACGATGTACTTACTGCTTATACAGCTTATGATACCCATCTGCTATATCTGGCAGAGAAACTGGGTTACAACTACAGGGGAAGACCTGTGCACAAGGAGTTTAATGCCGGCCAATTCATAATTATATATTTCTTATAAAAATGAGCCCTATTTCTTAATTAATTGAGCCAATCTATTTTTTTTGTGTAAGACAGCCAACCTACATTGCCATGATAATTTTAGTTGCAGTTATCCCCTGAGGTTGACAATCCTATTTTGTGCAAAGTATGAAGCCATCTACTCTTTCATACTTCTTAACAAAAGATGGGTTAAAGGGTAGGAAACTGGTGAAATCCATCATAGACCTTACTGGTCTGGGATTTCCAATTCTGAAGGAAGATATCCTTGTCTCAGTAGAATCGTGGCTCGATATAAGGCTCCACTGTTCCTCAAACTTTACAAAGATATTATTTATATCACTTTTTGAAAAAAATGCTTCATTTTAAAGTAATAAGTGATAATGCCTATTTGAAAATTTTGCATTTTTTAAAATGATGATGAAAGAGATGCATATGAACAAGAAGGGAGAAAAAGCAGTTTTATGTGCATCTGCAAATGTCAGCTATATGTGGCTTGTTAGCATGCCTGTAGAAAAATGTGTATTATTTTGCATATTATTTTGCTCTCAAAATCATAAGTGTTGAAAACAAATTCTGAAAGAGTGTCCTCTGGATGAGGGAATAGACAAAAGTACCAGTGATAATGTTAGACAAGTTAGGAATCTTTTTAGCCCAGGAGATGGATTCCTATTTGTTAAAGGGCCAAATTGTGGCTGGTGGCTCTCAGGTCAGTGGAGCAGAGTATCTGTTCCAGATTTTAGTCTGAACTTTAAAGGAGCTACTCAAAGGGCTCAACTTCTTCTTGGGATGTTGTTAAACATTTTGGATTAGCCCCATTAACGTGCAGACTAAAACAGAGAGCGGAATCACCAATTCTGCTGGCATGGCAGCCACCTGCTGCCAGAGTGGGGCTAAGGCATGGGGTGAGTGAGGCCATCCCCAAGGGCTGGGATAATTTCTAGATCAAGAACTAATAAGAAAAAAAATCCTCTAGGGATGACTTAAAATAAAATAATTAACAACTACAATCCAGGTCGTAAGAAGAAGCGGTAGCTTTTACGGTATATGTCCACATGCCAGGTTTAAAAAAACTTTGCTTAATCCTTACCTGTCCAGTCATGAACAGGATTGATTGACTGATGTAAATATAAACATAGAATTTTTATTGTCCCTTCAACATTTGAAACACATTGCTATTTAATGGCCACTTGCCCAGGCTGGAGAAACCTTTCTAACAAGCTTTTTAAAACAATCCAAACTTTGTTGTGTACCTTCAAGTCATTGCTAGTTATGGTGACCCAAGGTGAGTCATTTATGGGGTTTTCTGAGACTGAGACTATGTAGGCTTGCCATATCCCGGTTCCGGGCAGAACATTCACAGTTTGGAACCATCTGGAACGACCCAATCCTGGGTACGGCAGCCGTCCCGGAAGCTCCTGGTCCCAACCCCTTTGTCCCTCTTAGCTGTGCACTTTTAGCGTGGCACAGCAGTAATGCAAGCCTAGCTGCCATGCTAGGCCTGCTGGGAAGGAGGGCTCGGGTCGGACGCTGAAAGACCTAGCATGGGCTGGGCTTCCAGAGGAGGAGGCCACGGCCACGCGGCTTCTCTTCTGGAAGCCCACCACTGGCTAGCCAGGGGAAAGCAGCCCTTTTTGAGCCGGGGCCGGTTGGCGGCCCTCAGACAACTGGACGGGCCGAGGCCACAAAAATAAATAATAAAAAAATTAAAAATTATTCAAAGAAATAACCAGGACAAAATGTAGGACAAACTTTTCAACATGAGGGCACTTTTTTTAAAAAATGAGATTTAAACAAAGGTAAAAAAAAATTTAAAAAAATAGTTGCGCGTTTTAAAAAAATGTCAAGATAAATGCCATGTTTCGGAGGCTTCTATAGACAATTGCCCCCCTTGCCCGCCACTGCCCCCCTTTCCTTCCGCCGTGCCCCCGCCCTGCCCGCCTCCTCCTGATAGGCCAAAGGCCCCACGCCCTCACGCGAGAGGCCCAAAGGCTCTGGGCGGAGATCGGCGGCGGACTGGGCGGGGGCCGGTCCCAAGGCCGTGGCCGTGCCGTAGCCAGCCCATGGGCGCAGTTGCCTACCCCTGGGCTAGGCCCTGTGTGGCTCCGCCTCCGAGAAAACTTGCCGCTGAGCTGGGCTCTGAGGAGAGAGGCCTAGCCGGGATTGGCAAAGCTTTCTACGGAGGCTGCCACAGCCTCTCTCCTTGGAGCCTAGCCAGGCTTGCCGCCGTTTATATTAATGTACAAAATATGTCCTACAATGGGGGGGGGGGCAGCGGCAAATTTTGTCCTACATTTGTCCTATATTTTTTTACATTTGTCCCAGTTTGGAGGTAGACAGTTATGGTAACCTTAAGACTATGTGACTTGCCCACGGTCACCTAGTGGGTTTCTATGGCTGAGATTCTAAATAATTGGAAATCATCAGCAAACTCAGCTACTACATTTTCCTCCTGAACTCCTCCTGTTTGGTGGTGGTGATCTCACTCTTTACATTCTTCCAAAGCAGCCAAGAAATTATTCCCTTCCACTGCAAGGAAGCTTCACTGATGTGTATGAGGGACCAAAGACTAATTCACATTTTAATTTACAACATTAGTTCTTTTGCCCTCATGTGGATAATCATGGCAATTGCAAGTAAATATGCATGCAAATTTAACAGTATAAAACATTAACTCAACTTACCCTGCTGTTGTCTGCTCTGGTGTTGATCCAGCTGTGGAGTCATAGGGGACAGCAGGAGCATAGCTTTGAGGGGACCCAAATGAGGATCCTGCTCCCCTAAATGAGAATGCAACCCTCCCAATGAATTTTCCTTCAGTCCTCAAGTTTCTAGCATTGCAGAGAGTGAGACACTGAAAACCATTCATGCCTTGAACTCTGACATTTATTGTATTTGCTTGCTTTCCCTTTTCTTTGAATGCCTAAATTCTTTTTAAATGCTCAACTGAAGTTTCAAGTTGCTGCAGTGCTAGAACTTTGGGGACTGAAGGAAAATTTATTGTGGGGGAAGCCAAGTTCATATTTGTTAATTTTAGCATTCAGTGATATATCTTGTTTAGTTCCTTCATAGCTGCCCTTCTAACTCCTAGTTTTCTTCTGATTTCTTGACAGCAGTCTTCATTCTGATTAGGGACTGAGCCAAGGTATGGGAAATCTTCAACTTTTTCAATGCCATCATTGTTTGCTTTAAACTTATGTAAATCATCTGTGATCATGATTTTTGTTTTTATAATCTTCATCTGTAAACCTGTCTTTTCTCTTTCTTCCTTGACTTTCTTCAGTAATTATTCCAAATCTTTGGGGTCATCTGGATATCTTAAATTGTTGATATTACTTCCTCCAATTTTCACATCTCCTTCCTTCAAGTCTAGGCATCCTGCTTTACACATGATATTTTTGGTATAGAAGTTAAACAACTTTGAATTACCTACTTTCCCTCTGATGAAACTTGCCAAGAAAACCCCATGATAGTTTCACCATAGGATAACCATAAGTCAGAAATGACTTGAGGTCACACAACAACAACAACTCTTCAGACGTAGTGGTTTGAGTGTTGGACTATGACTCTGGAAACCAGGGTTTGAGTGTTGGTTTGAGTGTTGGACTATGGAGTTTATCACACAGAATGAATCCCACGCAGAAACTAAATTTAAACTGAAAACAACCTGAACAGAAAGTTGGAAAAACCCCGCTTTTGTGGGATGTTTTTCAGATGACGTTTGTGTGAAAGAGAAATAACGTGAAAATAATCCGAATGCAAAGTTGTCAAAACCAGCTCCTTTTTACTTTCACTAAATTCCAAAAATACAAAGGAGCTTTCCATTTGGATTATTTTTGAGTTATTTCTCTTTCATGCCAACGCATCTGACAAACAACAACCAGATTTTAAAATCCTGTTTCTGCACATGATTTTATCAATTTGCCCTCTGTATGATAAATTCCTATGACTCTGGAGACCAGGGTCCTATTAAAATGATGCAGCATATGGATTTAATTATCCAGTCTAATAAGTAGGACATCTTTCCCAGATTCAGTTTTGCAGTTATCCTGGAGATGACATAGTAGAGTAGATCTAAAGAGAAATGTCACATTAGAATAATTTACTGCATATTGAAATTCTGAAGAAGTCTGGATACCTCTCACCAATAAATATGGACATATTTTTTAGTACGTGCATTTTAATCATCTAGAAGCATCCAATAGTACCTAGCTAGGGACAGAAAAGTCACTGTTTGCATTACAGTTCCCAGAAACCCTTGGGCATGCGGGTTAGGGGATGATTCCAGGAGCTGAAGTCCAAAAAAGTAATCTTTCTGAACTTTGCCACAATTCTATTGTCCTGCCAGTGGACTAGTATTGACTAACCCAGATGAAATCCTGGCATGGAATGAGGAGTTGATCTGCAATATATATTATGCCCATTCTTCATTTAAAGTCTAGAAAAATATCTCATGCATATATGCCTAACATGGCACAGAAAATTCCCACGCCACCAATGTTTTGCTTGCTTTCCATTGGCAATCTCAGGCAGGCAGATGGATAGACAAGGAACCAAAGTTGACTGAAAGTGAACGTGGTAGATACAACAACAGTCACACATAATTCCTGAAAAATGGCATAAATCTCTAATAATAATGTACAAGCAAGATTACAGAGACGAAGATGCCTACAGGTTTCCATGGTAAAATGTAACGGTTTCACCTGGATTCTGAGTATATGCATGTGGAGGGGGGGGGGAAGGTTGCAAGTAAAAATAATTCAGTATTAACCAGTAGCAAATCAGACCACAATAATCTGTCAGCAAACACAGTGTAGCCATATGAAAATCTGTGTTGTCTCTAATTTCCTCTGCTGTGCTGAAGTGTCATCTTGTATGTAGTAAAATCACCTTGGGTTTCAATGTGTGTGGGTTTTTGCTGTTATTTGCTGTCACATTGACTTTGATTTATGGCAACTCTTCATGATAGACCTCCAAGTTCCACAGTTACCAATTGCCCTGCTCAGATTTTTCCTTTCTCATGTGTGTATTTATATATTAATAACAATAGCATTCTTATGAAAGCTCTGTTTTCGATAGCAAAGCCACATCCCATTGAAACGGTTACTGGAGGCTGCTCAAAGCTGCTGTGTTAATATATTAGCTTGAGGGAGAGAGGCATTTTCTTTTAATTGATGAGAAATTAAACTGACCATGATGATGACAATGTATAAAACTTGTACTGTATTTGCTCCTGTAGCAGTTTCTTGTTCTTGATATATGTTATAATAATAGTACAGTACAGGCAAAATCTAATGTTTTTCTATTTTGTTTTTTAAATCAGCATAGTGGCTACCTCTTCAGAGCACACTTGAAATAGGTAACTACAACAAGGAGGCTGTTTTCAGTGGTGGCTCTCCAGGTGTAGCACGCACTCCAGAAAGGACTATTTCTATATTGTAGTTTCTTCTGTGAGTGGCATCACTAGGGGGGTGCAGGGTGTGTGGACTACACCAGGTGACACCCTAAGGGGCGGGTGACACCACTCCTCCTCAAACACCTGCATCTGTTTCCCTTTAAAATGCTTTAAGAGATGGTGGGAGTGGGGAAGGAGAAACGTGAGGCCCTATAATTTTTTAATATTAAAATTTCAATTTTTTAAAAAAAAATAATTTTTAATTTTTTTAATTTTTAAAAATTCTTTTAAAAATTTCTTTAAAACCACCATACTTTAACCAAACGTTCACTGTGTATATGTTAATACATTTCGGTTGTACATATGACAGGGACGTAGCTAGGATTTTAGGAAGGGGGGGGTCCAAACTAAGTGCCACCATTATAATGGGGCTTGAGTGCAGCAGCGCAGCAGCACACACCATTCGTTTTTCTAATGGAAGGGGGGGGTCCGGACCCCAAGAGCCCCCCCTTGGCTACGTCCCTAAATGATAGTGTAATTTGAAGGTATGATTTTAAATTTTCTAGTTGTTTATGTCACAACTGTTTGCATTACAATTAGTGGTATATGGTAATTATGATTTATGAGTACTATTAGTACAAAAAAGCATTACTAGGAATTCTGTATGGTGTGAAATAGGAGGAGGTCTATGGTGTGTATGTGTGTGACACCATGAATTACCGCACAGAGTGACACCAACCCTAGTGAGTCACACACTCTCAACCCCAGAAAACCCCATGCTAGGGTCACCTTAGAGTTTGCTTAAGTTGGTAACAACTTGAAGACACACAGGAATAAGAATGAGAACAAGAGCAAGAAAAAACATTTGATATGTGTATCGAGCTCTACACCACCTAGATAGCTTTGGTGAGTGAGCAGTTTAAAAATACAGGCTGGCGTCCTGTTAGATAGTTATGTTTTAAGTTAGATTTAGGAAAATGTAGCCATCTCATAATCTCATTTACAATTGTGGTACTATTGCCATGACTGCAAATGACCCTGAAATCCACCTTAAAATGCTATAGTATACATGCTATAAAAGCCAGCCAGTGGTCCAGAGCGATAGATGTTTGTGCTACTACTGAGTGAGACACTGCAAAATGATGTGGCCAGCCTCCTCTCACCAGTGAGTGACACTGCAGAAGACAGAGGTCGGGACCCCTGTGGTCACCTGTTGCAACTCTTCATTGCAGCATCACTGGTGTGTATGTGTGTTGTTTGCCCTCAAGTTGTTTCTGATTTATGGCAACCCTAAAGCAAACTTATGGGGTTTTCTTGGCAAGATTTGTTCACAGGTGGTTTGTCATTGCCTTCCTGAGCATGTGACTTACCCAGGGTCAGCCAGTGGGTTTCATGGCTGAGCTAGGAATCAAACCCTGGTCTCCAGAGTTGTAGTCCAACCCTCAAACTATTATGCAATGTTTGCTGGTGGGATAAGGCTGGTCATGGGATTCTGCAGCACCCTCTTCACCATCAGCACAGACCTCTTTCAGGAGTTAAAGCATAGCTACACCATTCTAGTTACATATTTGATGCAGGATCTTGGGTCTCTCTCTCTCACTCTCTCTCTAATACATTTCATGACTGCTTGTGCAAGATCTTATTTTTTGTAGCTTTCCCCCCAAGTTCTCTAACTCTTTTGCTCCACTGGAGCATTCTGATACTGTCCATTGTTGTTGCTGATGTCGTTATGTGCCTTCAAGTCAACTCTGATTTTTCACAACCCTCTTATAGGATTTTCTTGGCAGGATTCATATGTTGCCATTCTCTTCCTTGAAGGCTGAGACTTGCCCATTGTTACCCAGTGGGTTTCCATTATTGAGCAGAGATTCGAATTCTGACCTTCCAGAATCCTAGGCCAGCACTCAAGCCACTATACCTTGCTGGCTCTATGTATAATGCTTTACCAAGATTTTAAAAGATGGGTGCATACAGTTAAATAATACTAGCAAGCCCCTCTCTGACCTGCTGGACCTGATTCCCTTCCCCACAACCATTCCTTCTCCTTTTGTGTCGTGTCTTTTTAGATTGTAAGCCTGAGGGCAGGGAACCGTCTAACTAAAAGTTTGTATGTACAGTGCTGTGTAAATTTACAGTGCTTTATAAATAAAGGTTAATAATAATAATAGTGTTAAGTGGTTGTTATTTGAGATTTTCTGGTGACATAATGTTGTTTACTTTCTAGCCTACTTTCATGAATCAACATGTGGTTTATTGGAAAGAGAAAAGAACACATTAAAATTCATGGGTGGCATTAAGGGGACCAAGTGCTTGCTAATTTATGAATTTAATCCATAGGTTATCACTTGAACTTCCACGAGGACACTCTGTGAACCAGACAAAGGCCCTGTCTGAGAGGTTTCATGGGACATCTTTAATTCATAAACCAGTTCTGTTAAATTTTTTCATTAGAATAGACTCAAGTCAAGTAACATTTTTCGTCCTTTTAAAGCAACCATTTTAATCCTTAAAAACCAAATCCTTTTTAAAAAGCCACTCAGTTTAGGCTACCTTAACCTAATGGTTTCCTGTCCTCATCCCCCATCAACTTACGTATAGGTCACTTTGTTTGGAGTTATAGATGGAAGTTGTGGTCCAATCAATTTGGATAGCACCAGGTTGGTGAGGGCTGATGAATAGTGCAATCCTATGGTCCCTGGGATGCCATAGGATAGAGTGATTTCCCCCTTTAAAGGTGAAGAGAAACCTGACCTCAAAGAGAGAGATCAAGCCTCAGAATTTTTTTCCATCCTCTGTGGAAATTTCATTGTGGAAATATTTTTTCAGCACTGGAGAAAAGATGGGACGACAGAGTATTGGTTTGACACTGCCTTAACTGCCATGGCTCACTGCTATAGGATTCTAAGAACTGTAATTTTGGGAGACATTTAGCCTTCTCCGTCAGAGAGCTCTGGTGCCACAATGCCCTACAGTTCCCATAATTCAATAGCATTGTGCCATGGCACTTAAACCAGTGTCAAACTGGCTTATTTCTGCAGTATGGATAAAGCCCAAATTTCTATCATTCCTATAGGTTAAAAACATCAGCTGAGTATTTGGAATGACAAAACGTTTAGGCATCTAACAAAAAGGGGCAGAAAATACAGAAAATGTAAGATTGCTAGGTCTGATTGATTTTCAGTGTCACTTTCTGCAATACTAAAAATATAGAGACTGAAGGGATTTGTGTGTGTGTGTGTGTGTGGAGGGGAGGCACTCATTTTGCCCCCACCTCCACCCCTGGACCCCATTTGTATTGGCATTTCTGAGGCCAATGTACCTGTAGCCGTGAGGTCTCTTGCTCATCCATGAAGTCTGGTTGTCTCTCTTACTGCTATTGTTTCCTCTTTTTACTGGTTCTCTAGGTGACTGTGTGGTGAAAGGATCAATGATCTTTGCACAGCCTATCCTCTTTATGAGAGATGACAGTAATTTGGTAATGAGGGAAAGGCCATCAGATGGACAGTAGAAAAGAAGAGGTGGGCCTTTGCTTTGTCCTCCACCCTTGGCCTATTCTTAAACACTAAGGATGGTGCAGGTGGAGAAGACATGCTTCTTAAATATGTGCTGTCCTTCATGCCAAGTTCTTCTAGGCCACATAACTTTGTTTTAATAGACGCTTCAGATTCAGAAACATCCAAGACATGTCTCATTGCCTTCTTGATGTAGGAGCCAAGTACTGAACAAACCAGAACCCCTTTAAGGTTACTAACATTTGGTCAGAGTGAGAGCAGCCAAAAGCAGGACTCGCCTCATAAATCTTTAGGAAATCTCTTTTCTGTTTGTGAGAACATTCAGATTTTCCACAATGCTCTAAGTTCCTGACTACCCCTGCCTTGTTTACCTGTCACTCTTGCCTTGATCAGCCTTTATTGGACACAAATCTGACTTTATTGAACTGACAAGGCAGCATCAGGTGGAATGGGTATTGTGTATCTATACTTCTGTATATCTCCCAGTCATTCCAGTGAGCTTGTACTATTTGAAAGAAGGTGTTCTGTGTAGTTTATGCCCTATATGTTTTGGTGTTATTGCTGTTCAGTTTGAGAAAAAAGTATATAGGGGGCCTTAGTAAACACTGGGGGTTGGTGCCAAAATCCATGGAAGCCTAAGCCCCATTATAAACAATGGGGGTATTAAAATAGTGTCCCATATGTAAAATGGCAAAATCAAGATTTGCTTTTAGGAATTATAATAAAATATATTCTCAAGATGTGGATGATTGAATCTGTGGATGCAGAATTGGTAGATACAGAGGACCAACTGCAATGTAGCTCAGTGTGAGTATGATCATGATTTCTTTAATTAGGTAAACAGATCATATAAATTCCCAATTCAGTTTTACACAAGTGTTGTCGGATTTTCTATTTCTATCAATGTTGTTTTTCATATCTGTCTCAGTGGGTGTTTCAGGTAGTATTTGTAGCAATTATCCTTCTCTGAAGGAAGCCTAGGGAAATAGTCCATGCCATTACTGTTCTCCTCATAGTTGCCCAACTACCATTAAGAAACAATAACACTTTGCATTGCATTTTGAGTATCAATGCAAATAAAAGTTTCCTTTCTTTAAACAGAGACTGAGGGGCAACCAACCAGTATTTCAACTAATCTGCCTGCATAAATGATGTCTTCCCATGCTATCAAAATATGACTTTCTGTTTGGTGTCTCTTACAAAAAGAAATTGAAGCGAAAAAGCAGTTTTAAGATTAGTAAGAACATTCTGTATCATCATTCAAGAGAGTGGCTCTGTTATATATTGAAAGATAGCTGAAAGTTCTTTGAAATGTCTTCAGTGAAGTGTAGAGCTGTATGGATATGGATAAGAAATTTGTTCTTGGTCAAATTTAGACCTCTGAGGCATATTTTCCTTGTACATCCAGTATCAACTCAGAAATAAAAGTGCGAGATCACTGACTGATTGAAACCGTTCTATCCTGCCTTTCTATGCTGCCTTCAAGACAGGTTTACAATGACATGAACAATTTTAAAAATGTATAAGACTAAATAGCAAACACAGTTGATGGAACAACAAAAAGCAATAAACCACCATAAGGACAGAAGGAAAAAATTCTACATGCCTAGGATAATAAAATTCCTTCCGTCTTAAAAGCAAACCTAAGTACCATTCAAACATCTCTGAGGAGTAGCATCATCACAGAAAAAAGATCCTAGCTGACCGAAGTGTCTTCATGTCTTCCATATTGAGACAGACAGTGTAGAAACATTGATTGTAGAGATATCAATGAATGATACTTTATTATCGTCAAAACCAGCATAAAGAGATAAGTTTGTCTCACTTGGCACTGAAAAGACTTCTCAGAGAAGCCTTGATAGATGGCACTTTGGTTCTGTCCTCCAGGTAAGCTGAATGCCGGGAGAATTCTATAGTGAGCTAAAAGTCCAGTGTGAGTATTTTAATTTTAGGTTAGGATTTTTATTGTGCAATTGCTTTGCCTCAAACATGATTTTTTTTTTACATCATTACCTTATATTTGCAACCTAGCCATGTTTCCCCATCACTCCCTTTGTCTTTTTAAATGTGTCCCCTTACAGAGATGTCCATTAGCCATCTGCCTGCTACATTCTGCACTAGCTGAAGTTTTGAGACATCAAGGGCAGCTCCATGTAGAGCAAACGAGTGCAATTGACCTCTGCCTGCATAAGTTTAGCTTGTTTAAAAGAAATCCATTGATTTTTAACCAAAGAATTTCAGTCAGCGGAAGTACATCCTTTAGCTTTTCGTTAGAAATGTAGGCAAACCATTAAATGTTACCATTTAAACTGCTAAGGTGAAGAACTTCCTCAAAGAAAAGGCAAGATTTTTCCAGCCTTTGATTATCTTCCTCATTCTCTGATTTCCTCTTAGCCTGTCCAGCCCTGCCATTGCTCATCTCATCTTGCCAGTCCTGATGGGCACCACTTGCCACTAACCTGATGCCAGGGCACCCATATGGTCTGAGTCCCAAATGCTCACCTCATCACTTTGGGGAGAGGCATCCCCTGCTTGGGCAACTTTTCCCCTCCACATACTGCTTGCCAGAGGAAGGTGGAGACCATCAATTGCCATAGCTTTCTTGCAGTTAACATACATCTCCAAAATGTCTTGGAGGCATATTCACTGACATTTTCTCTCCACCACAACACTGAGTATGACTGAAAGATTGAAGTTCTCTGTGTGTGAAAGAGAGGGAGGGAGGGAGGGAGGACTGGGGAGCTATTTCTTTTGCTAAAGAAGACTAGTTGATGTTCTTTAGATTCACAGTGTCTTAATATCATCTGAGATGAGCTGAAAAGTCAAACAAATCTGGTTCAAATGAATAACACCTATTGAATTGCTAGTCTGCCTGGAGAAGCTAATTAGTATAATGTTCAGGAAAATACTTTTCATAAGAAAAAAAATTCTGATTAAATTTCACTCAAATAAATTTTCCATCTAGCCAGTTTGCCAACTAACAGGAATCTTCTTATAGAAAGGTTTTTTTTCCCAAAGATCTGCATACTGATTAGTTTAGCTGGTGACAAGCTCTTTTTCTTTCACTCGTACATAGCACCATCCATGTACATTTTTCCTTACAACATTTTTTTATCTTGTTATTCTCAACATAAAGGTAAGGTGCATGTTTTTCCCCCTTTAATCTATGGAGAGAAAGCTCAGTTTGAAGTTTCAGTACCCACTGAGATCTGGTGGAATGCTCATTATTTACTATTCTCCAATAATGTAAACCAGGAAAGAAGAATTCTTTCAAGAGTTATAACTGGGTCAGAAGCAATAGCTCATTACCTTCCCCTATGAATTTAGAAGACTATGGGATGTTTTTATTATGTATTTATTATAACCTACATTAATAAATGAAACTCATTGAACAATACATGGATTTTAAAAACTTACTTTTTTTTTTGACTGGACATTGTTACAGGACTCTGAAAGCAGCAAGATGTTTGTGGCACAAATGTGAAAATCTCTCCATTTCAATTTTGTTTATTTCCTCTGAGACACACCTGCATTTTCTTCTTATCACTGGCAAAGATCCTTCACCAGGAGATACAACTACAGAGATGCAGCTACAATGTTTCCTCAAAAATTCCTACAAGTTGCTGGAGTGATTATGTGTCCAACCCTCTCCTGGCCATAGGACACATGGAGCTGCAGAGTCCTATTGCAGAGTCTAGGAGACAGCCCTGCAGAGCCCAATTGAGGTCATGTCACAGCTGACTGTCTCAGCATGTTTCAGGACTGGGAGAGAGCTGGGCACATTGTTACTCACTGTCCCGATGATGTTGATTCCTGATCCCAGCCTCAATTGGCATTATTAACAAGCCACTGAAAGTATATTGTCCCTTGTCTCTTTGTTGAAATCCCATTCATAACAGATACAAACAATCTGCTGTTTAAATATATAGGTACATAAAGGTAAAAGTAGTCCATTGACATGAATGTCTAGTCATAAATAATAATAATAACAAAATTTTTATTTTTATACCGCCCTTCTAAATAACCAGGGCGGTGTACAGCATTATAAAATACAAACATAGCAAATACAATAAAACAATTACATTAAAAACATTCTAGCCACTGCTGACATGGAGAGGGGGGGAGAGCTAATTGGGGCCTGTGTCAGGGAATGCTGATTTAAACAGAAAGGTCTTCAGCCCCTTTTTGAATTGGGTCAGGGAGGTGGCCGAGCGGAGCTCGTTGGGCAGCGAATTCCAGAGGGCCGGGGCCGAGATGGTAAACGTCCTCCTAGAGGTGGAGGCTAGTCTGGCTCCTGGGACCCTCAGTAGGTGCTGCCCAGATGTTCTGAGAGTGCGGGGCGAATTGTATGGGGAGAGGCGGTCCTCAAGGTATCCTGGGCCCAAGCCATTTAGGGCTTTATAGGTGATAACCAACACCTTGTATTGCGCCCGGAAGCGAATAGGCAGCCAGTGCAAATCTTTTAGTACTGGTGTTATGTGGCTGGCTCTGGGTATGCCAGTAACCAGCCTGGCTGCCATATTCTGCACTAATTGTAGCTTCCGGGTATGGTACAAGGGTTGCCCCATGTATTGCGCATTGCAGAAGTCCAAGCGAGAGGTTACCAGAGCATGTACTACCGTCTCAAGGTCCCTCCGGTCTAGGTAGGGACGCAGCTGGCGTATCAGCCGAAGCTGGTAACAGGAGCTCCTGACCGTCGCATCCACCTGAGATGTAAGGTGGAGCGACGAATCAAGGAGCACCCCCAGACTGCGTACCGAGTCCTTCACAGGGAGCGTGATCCCGTTCAGGACAGGTGGAACCATGACCATCCCCGGGCCGGGGGAACCTATCACGAGTACCTCTGTTTTTTCTGGATTCAGACTGAGTCGGTTT
Source organism: Sceloporus undulatus (assembly GCF_019175285.1). Taxonomy (NCBI): domain Eukaryota; kingdom Metazoa; phylum Chordata; class Lepidosauria; order Squamata; family Phrynosomatidae; genus Sceloporus; species Sceloporus undulatus. The sequence continues at coordinate 216,303,528 of NC_056525.1, read as the reverse complement.
TCCCTCATCCAGCCCATTACCGACTCCAGACAGGCCACGAGAGGAGAGATGCCATCCCCAGTCACTGCATCAGTCGGAGACATAGAGAAAACTATTTGGGTGTCATCAGCGTACTGATAACCCCGTGCCCCATGTCTCCGGATGATCTCTCCCAGCGGCTTCATGTAAATGTTGAAAAGCATGGGAGACAGAATGGCTCCTTGAGGGACCCCAGATGTAAGGGCCCTCTTATCGGAGCACACGTCTCCCAGCTGCACCATCTGGAACCTCCCAGAGAGGTAGGATCGGAACCACTGGAGCACAGTGCCCCTGATTCCCACCTCTGCGAGGCGCTCCAGAAGGATACCATGGTCTATGGTATCGAAAGCCGCTGAGATGTCCAAGAGCACCAACAGGGACATGCTTCCCCTGTCGATGCCCAGACGGAGATCATCGACCAAGGCGACCATGGCCGTCTCAACCCCGTAGCCCGCCCGAAAGCCAGTTTGAAATGGGTCCAGATAATCCGTTTCATCCAAGATCGATTGAAGCTGGATTGCAACCACCCTCTCGATCACCTTCCCCCAAAATGGCAGTAGCGATACTGGCCGATAATTATGCATCAGGGGGTCGAGGGAGGGCTTTTTTAACAGCGGTTTTACTATGGCCAATTTTAAGCTGGATGGAAATTGCCCATCCCTCAAAGATGTATTTATAATCCGGTGTAACAATGAAGTTACCACCGGTCCCCCCTGAGCCGCTAGCCATGAGGGACAGGGATCGAGAGAGCAGGTTGTCTTCCGAATGCTTCTAAGGATCTTGTCCACATCATCGGTACTGACCGACTCAAACTGATCCAGTTTAGTGGAGTCCACGGAGGCTCTGGATACCTCTACTCTGGATTCTGCCCTAATGCCGGCGTTAAGACCTTCGCTTATCTGAGAGGTTTTATCTGCGAAGAAGTTGTTAAATTGGTCACAGCAGGCCTTAGAAGGTTCAAGGATCTGGTTCGGGGCAGGAGGGAGCTGAGTTAGCTCCCTGACTACCCTGAACAACTCTGCTGGACGCGACTCCGCGGACGCAACACGAGCAGCATAGAACGAGTTCTTAGCTGCTCGTATCGCCTCTCCGTAGTCCTCCAAAAGGCGGTCTAGGAGAGCCTTGTCGGCTAAGCGTAGGTGTTTCCGTCAGTGATTCTCTAGCCGTCGCAGCACCCGCTTCCTCGCCCGGAGATCTTCCATATACCAGGGCTTACGTTTGGAAGCAGGCCTGAGAGGGCGCTTGGGAGCGATACTGTGTATAGCCCTAGAAAGACCGGTATCCCAGATACCAGTCAGGGCATCAACAGAGTCGCTGTCATTTCCAACCATGTGTCCCTCTAAGGCTTCCTGGAACCTTTTGGGTTCCATTAGCCTTCGAGGGTGGACCATTTTAATAGGTCATAACCGACTGTAGGGGGCAGTGCTCATCTCCGTTTCATAGCCAAAGAGTCAGCGTTGTCCGAAGACTACCATGGTGGTCATGTGGCCAGTATGACTTCACCAAACACTGTTACCTTCCCACTAAGAAGTGATACCTATTTATCTACTTGCATTTGAATGCTTTCGAACTGCTAGGTTGGCAGAAGCTGGGACTAGTGACAGGAGCTCAGGTCTCGAACTTCCAAACTTTCAATGTTCTTTTGCCCGAAATACCCACAAAAAACTATGGATGCTGGCCATGAAAGCCTTCGATTTCAATGTTCCGATAATCAGAACTGATGTCTTAACCACTAAGCCACTGCAGCCCCACTATATAGGTACACAGGAGTCTGTTAAATGTATCTTCTCTGGTTGTGTGGTACTCCACAGCTTGAATTATGTGGGTTAATAAATAAGGCATAGGGATGAAGATTAGCCTTAATTTCTCTAATCCAGAAATCTATCTGGGTGTAAAATGTTGGATGTATACAATGTATTGCATTACACAATGTACTGCATAACAGCCCATCCATGCCATGTTATATATGTTCTGTTGTTGAAGTCGGCTGAGGAAAAACTGGGAGGGGATAACCTAAACTGAAACAACAAATGTGCAGACAAAAAGTCTAGGGGAAATGAAAATAGAAAACACTGTAATTTTATTAGAACAATATGTTGCAATGGGTGCTAAAAGGATAAAAGAAATTTAAAAAGCATAAAGTATATGCAATCCTAAAAACCAACAGGCTTATGCTGGCCTGTAAGCCACGCCCTAACAAACAAGACTAGTGATACCAATCAGTACTAGGCTAGTAAACTGCACATCCCGAATAGTAAAGCAAAACATAAGGAGGTGTCAGACATACAAAATACCAATGCGATGGTAGATAAATTTCTTTGCACCTCTCAGTAAAAAATTAAAAGGGATAACACAGTACACCCATTACAATTGGAAAGTGAGCAAACAGAGACCAAACGTGTTTCGACTATGTGTCTTTGTCAGTGGTCATGGAAAACTAATATAGCAGCCTAGGACTTGTATTTACTTGTGGAACATCCAAGTCTTTGGCATCATACCAGGTCCAAGAGGACCAACAATTTGCTTACTGCGACTGTATGTCCCTACAGATTTTATGATATACCTTATAAGGCTGCTATATTAGTTTTCCATGACCACTGACGAAGACGCATAGTTGAAACGTGTTTGGTCTTTGTTTGCTCACTTTCCAATTGAGCAAACTGTGTTATCTCTTTTAAGTCTGTTTTTAGGATTGCATATACTTTATGCTTTTTAAATTTCTTTTATCCTTTTAGCACCCATTGCAACATATTGTTCTAATAAAATTACAGTGTTTTCTATTTTCATTTCCCCTAGACTTTTTGTCTGCACATCTGTTGTTGAAGTCTGCAGCTGATATGTAAAAAGACATGGTAGCATTTTGACTCAGGGCAAGAAATGTATGGGTCCTTCCCTAGGATTCTGTGTTGACAATGGTAGGTATGAAATAAAACAAGATATCCCCCCCTCAAACAGAGTCTAAAATACAATTTAACATGCTATTTAAAGTATGGATAATCTTTTGTTGCTCCATATGCTACTCTGTCAGAAAGATTTCTTTTCAGTGGTTGATTTTCTATGCAAAACACTGATGTTAAAAAAAAATGGACAAGAAGGTCATCCAGTACTTCAAATTAGCAAGATGAGAGGCAAAATCCTGCAAAATGTAATTAATGGTGTGGTTGCCAAATCAGAGATGAACCCAAGCAACTGAGTGAAACACATCACTGGAATCAACAACATGCCATATAACAAGTGCCCTGATCTTTTCTGTAGGATTGTTCAAGAACAAGTGCCGTGATATATTTTAGAACATCTTTCCAGATACAATTAACTACAGATGAAATGTGGCACACCAAGACTCATTTCACATTGAGGTAGAAAATCTGTTTCTCAGTTGTACCATTTCAGAAGGCAGCTGAACCCATCTCTGAAAAATAGATTTGGGAGAAGTGTGGCCTTCAGAAATTGTTGGATTGCAATTCCCCTCAGCCTAGACAGTGTAAATATTATTATTATTATTATTATTAATAATAATATAGCGCTGTAGATTTGCACAGCGTTGCACATAAAACAATAAATATATAAGAGTGAGCTTATATATATATAATATATAATATGTCCTTTCTCATTTATGGCAACCCTAAGGTAAACCTATCATGTAGTTTTCTTGGCAATATTTGTTCAGAAAGGCCAATGCCTTTCTCTGAGGCCAAGTGACTTTCCTAAGGTCACCCAGAGAATTTTCCATGGCTGAGTGGGGATTTGAACCTTGTTGTCCAGAGTCCTAGTCCAGCACCCAAACCATTTCATCATAATGCCTCTCCTCGAAAGGTTATTCCTGTTTAAATGAAAATAATTACCAAGCATCAAACACCAACACAGATGACACATCTCTTTTCACCATTCCAGGATGATATGCAAACAGATTTTCTGACATGCAAACTTCCAACAGCTGTCTGATCTTTTAATCTGTTACATATGCTCTGCTTTGGTCAGAAAAGGCTAGCCTGCAGAAGCACCTGGTATACATATTCTTCAGACTAGTATGTCTTCCTTAATGCAACAAAAATAACTATATAATGCAGTTGTTCTATGCATCTATTGCAATTGCTGGCATTTTCCAAAAATAGATAAATAACAATCAGCATACCATGCAATGGACTGTCAGACTGTAATCTGATTATAAAGCATCACTGTGGTAGGACAATGCAAGTCAGTCTTTTTCTCTATTTATCCATTTAATCAATTAAGTGGTTATTTCTACGATACAAATCTCCTTTTAAACTCAGTCTCGCAAGACCAGAAATTCTCTAGTCAAGGGTAATTGCAGCTGATTAATAGATCCACAGGATCTATTAATGTTAATTTGCATGTTACAAAACCAGCTTTGCACACCCACCAGAGAGTAATAAAAGTCAAACTGATTTATAGATATTATATAAGTATATGTAATTCTCATATTGAGAGTGGAATCTAGACAAGTTGAATCTTTAGTTCAGAAACAACTAGGGAAAATACTTTTGTTTTGCTTTTTAAAATTGCTTTCATAGGTATAGATGTGTGGCCTCACTAAATAGTTGGAGGAGGAATACCATACAACTCAATCACTGGCTTGAGCTTCATCATTGTTTTTGAGTATTGAGACAACAGCAAAGTGGAGTGGAGGAGGACATGTTTCGTACCATAGGGAACTAATGTGTAACAGTTGTACATTTTTGTACAGGTACTGTTTTAGTTACTTGAGTGGATAGCTTTTTTTAAAAAAAAAATCATAGCTTGTCACTACTTTTTGTAGGACTAATGAAAATGACACAAAATGTGTGGAAGCTTTTGAACTCAGAACTCTTCACCAGGTTAAATGACCTTTAAAAGCTAGGTGAATGAGTAAGAAGCAGAATCAGGACAGATATGGTGGCCACGAAGTTGTCAAACTCAGTTCAAAGATGGAAATTGAAGACTGGACTTGAAGATGGTAGGTATCAACTACTAATACATTGTGGGGTTCAAAATGGATGGTTGCTGTGACATTTCTGAAGAGAAGAAGTAAAATTTCATGACACTGTATTTTACTCACCAGACCATACCATACACTGTCATTTATTATTATTATTATTATTATTATTATTATTATTATTATTATTATTACTACTACTACGATACCACATCATCACATGATAAATGAGTTAGTAAGGTCTCTTGGGTAAACAGAGAGGTGTGCAGTTTTTAAATAGCACAAGCGCAATCCCCCTTATGCACAAATACACAAAAACAATACAGTCCTAGAATGAATGCACCACAGATAATATCAAACAAAACAGATCATCTAGACATGAGCAGAGATCTGTCTCTCAGAAAAAAAAGCATGATGTCTCAATTAGGAAACAAACGGAGAATTCCTTGGGCTTGTTTCAAAGCAAAAGTTGTACAAAGGAATAAAGGCAGACCCATGAAAAGTGCGAACATAGGTATATAAAAGGTTCAGTCAATAGAAAAGAGTCATCATCTCACAGTCACTCCCTGCTATTGTATAGAAAGAGACCACAAAGCACAAGAAATAGCACATCATTAATTATAAATAATGTGTTACTGGTAATTAATTCCTTATTGCAACAACAATGACAAAAGGCACAAATAAGTGGCAATACAATTATCACTTACTGAAAGATATTCCTACTCTTTTGTGGTGTACCTTTCCTATTACTTTACTTTTATAGTTACAAGCACTATGGTGTGTTTTGTACCAAGAATTGTAGCATTCTGGTGTGCCTTTTTTACACTTTATTTTTATTTTTAAAAAGCATATCCATACAAAATATAAAGCTAAATAATAAACAAGCTTCATTTTACATCATTTTCCTTTGTTCTTATGTTGTTATCTGTGCATATTTTCCATTCCTTTATCTACTGTAAATCTTTTTTATGTTTATATTTATGATACAATTGTTGTGTAACAAAACTATGCCAGAATTATCTGAAAACTTCTACTTTCTGTATAATATTTTCTGTATAATAAATTTTCTAAGTGTTCTTTCTCTGAATCATTATTGAAAGCTTTACATAAGCCATGTTTTATTACTGCAAATTAGTCATAGATTCCTATTTCATCTGTTATATTATTCTGAACACATAAAATTTGTCATTTATCTTTAGGCTTTACTCTTCCTTAGGTTATACTGATTCATAAGACTTGTATATAGATTTTTGTCAACTTCTATTCTTTTGTCGGTTCGCTTTATTTTTACTTCTTTATTTTATTTATTTTATTTTACAATAATAAGTTTCTTTGACTTATCTCTTTTTTCAATTCCTCCACCCCATAATTTTATAGCACCATGTATGGCTACAGTGTGAAAAATTATTTATGACCACATTTATGATTACATTTATGATTACAATATTCTATAATTGCATTCCATTCTGCTGCTAACTTTTCTGATGATTTACCTTGTCTTATCCAAAGGTCACTGGTGTGTGTGTGTTTGGAAAAGTAACGAGGAAGGTAAGAATTTTCATTATTTTTGAATAATGAGAAAAGAAAGAGTTACATCAAAATCACAACTATAATGATAAGTAACTACTTTCTCATGCCTTTTTTTTTTTTTGGTACAACTCCCAGAACTCCACATGAAAACTTTTTAAAAATTCCTTTTAAACCAAAAGTATGTGCATGTGAAGGGAGGCTTTCAACTAAACAGCTATAGTATTATAATTCCACCTTAAATGCCAGCGATCTCTCCTAGGAATCCTGGGCTTTGCCTTTTAGGGAACTGGAGTCAAAGTTCTCAGCCAGAGAGCTCCTCTAGTATTTCCTCTAGTATTTCACTAAACCACAAACAAAGAATTTGTCTGTGTTTAGTGTGAAAGGTTTCCAGGTAGCTTGTGTGTCTTCTGAATCTGCTGTGTGCGAGCTGCAAATTATCAGCTTTCCCTTTTTATAGTTCTTTCTCTCCAACTCAGATTTTGACTGAATGAGTTTTTAAACAGAGAAGGGCTGGGAGTTGTATGGTCCTCCAAATGCTGCAACTGTCAGCATTCCTCAACACTTGCTCTGAGAGCTCGGGCTGCTGGGACTTGCAGTCTTACAACACCTGGGGGTCTGCATGATTCTCACCTCTGAACTGGAGGACTGTCCTCGGCTCTGATAGCTCTTCAAAGAGATTACTGCCTCCTGCCACAGCCAGATTTTGCCAAGCATAGTACTAATAGTCTCCTGGAAACAAACTGCCAGTGTTTACAAAACCTTGCCATAGATGTATATTTTTGGTCATTCCTCAAGGATATTGGAAACCAGTTTTTGCATACATGGCGCTGTCTAGATATAATTAAAATAAAAAGGATGTTAACCTGGAGTTTCATAAGGCACATCTTTGCATTTCTGGAAACAAAACAAACCTTGTGGATGCTAAGCTACTTGACACTTTGGTGGAATGTTCTTATAACTATAAAGTGAGTATTTCTTTCATCTCAGAGGCACTGGTAACAACCAGTGGGTCCATTGAGCCCATCCACTACTTTGGTTGGCTCAGACTGAAATGATGGACTTGATATTTTACTCTAGATGGCAGTATATGTCAAGTTGGATTATGACCATTCCTGTTTATTCCTCCTTCTCCAATTGCTTTACTCTCTATCCCAATCTGAGCTGAAGTATCCAGTCCATACCAATAAAGTGAGCCCTGGAAACCTCTGCCTGCAATCCAACCAGTACATTCTTTCACTGTTTCCCCAAATGGAATGTCAGGACAATATTTTGTAAACACTGGCATCTGAAACAAATTGAGGGTTATTGTTTTCGTGCTAAGGTCCACCAGTTTTATGAGTGGAGACTTTTAATCATATTTTGTGTACTTGGCTTGCCAATTTCTTTTTGCAGGGTTTGAGGCACACTATTGAACTATGTAGAGGTCCCTTCACTGCTTATTTTCTTGAAAGTGCAAAAAGGGAAACAAGGAAGGGGAGAGGAATCTACCCAAACCTTTAAGATAAACTGATCTATTTTAGCATGAGCTATGATGGATATCAATCTGCTTCTTCAGATGCCTCAACAGTGATAGACTTTATAGACTATGTGACATTATATGTTATTTTCTGAGGTAGTGGAATTATCCCCCTCTCCTTTGTGGGGTTGCTATCTTTTAGAGCAGAATTGGACAGTATGTGGTTGCCCTCCAGATGCTGTTGGATATAGTTCACACGATTTCGCACCATCAGTTCTGCTGGTTAGCACTGATGGGTGTTGCAGTCCAACACATTCTCCACTCTTTTTACTTTAACTGTTAGTGCTTTTTGCATTATTCAAAAAGAAAGAAAGAAAGAAAGAAAGAAAGAAAGAAAGAAAGAAAGAAGAACATTAAGAAGGGAGATCAGGAGGATTGTAGTTATACATCAGCAGTTTTATTTCTTTTTAAAACATGATGACTGGTATTCTCCATTGCCATTAAACCTACTTTAAACTTGAGGGAGCCACTGTGAGTGATGGAAGTTTGTGGCACAGGCAACTGGGTGTATTTCAGGATTATGTTGCTAGCCCTCTCCAGCCTCCAGTACTTCTTTTTAAATCTCTAAATGCCTTGAGACATAGGAACTTGCAGGAATGCTGACATTTTCTCATATCAATTTGCATGAGTTTTGAGAATCTCTCTCAAAACTGTCCTTCAGGTGCCTGCGTTAGTGAAGATGTCATATTCAGCAAAGGCATCTTGTCTTTTTCTTGGTGCCGATCGTGTCACCTTTTCAGATCCAGGGAAAAATAGGTTTTGGTTTGGTTTAACCAGTTTTGTTTAACCCAGTGTTTTCAGTGGTACCTGGTGGCTTCCATATCAGTGGGATGGTGAGTCAGCTTTTGACTTCAGTCAGAATTTTAAAAGAGCTATTTGAAAAATAGCTCCTTTAAATGGAGATCATTGTCCCGTTGACCAGTTGCTACTGGGTCTTTTAATCTGTTGGAGGTTAATAAGAGATTTTACCCATTCTTCATTAATTCTAAACTTGTTGTTGCTGCAGTAGCTTATTTCACACAACCCTAGGATGAAGGATAAAATGGTTTCTGAAAAATGAGCTGCTGTATTGCTTTTCAGAATATAGGCCCAACAATGGATAATTCTGAGATTTCTAAGAAAAGCAATGTGGCTGCTTAACACAGAAATCCAGCAATTGTGGTGTTCATCTTTCATGCTGGAAAAAGCCTGGCCTGGTAAATAACCATCACACAACTGTTAAAAGCTCAGAGCATCTGCCAGTATCATGAAAAAGAGAGATGGAAATCCTACCTGTTGATTTTAATTAGAGGCCTGCAGCTAAAGGAATCCTGGTGTGCTTTACAAAGTGAATGGAAAGTAACTGTTCTGGAACTGACATACTGAGACCTAGACCATTAAAATGGGACAAGTCTTTATTTTGCTCTCTGTGCTAGTAAAGCTATTGGGCATTTTGTCTATCTGGCATTCTGATCAATTTTTCTTTTTGGGTGCTACTGCTGCTTTATTTGTTACCAAATATAGATGTGTAACACTTGGATGTGGCTGGTAGTTCTTAGGTAATCTTCTTCAGCGGTAGACAGAAAGGCAGAGGATTATGGGGGCTTAGGAATGCAAGGCAGCAGCCTTTCACTGGTCCAATAGCCTGCTATGTTCTCCTGTGATGGCAATGGGGTTGCTTTATAATATATTCCAAATGGGAAGTGTCACACAATTTATTGCACAGCACACAGGTAGCTTTGTGGAGGGATGACGTATTAATCCACTCAATGTGCCATACATTTGGAAAACACAGACGCTACCAAACTATGACTCTTCTCTATGTAGTTTTAAAACAATTGACACCTGTAAACAGGGGTGCCGACTTTCAAGCAACCTTTGAAATTGTCCCTTTAATATTGACAGTAGTTTCCTATGCATCCATTCACAAATGATAATAATATTTAGCTGTAGATTGTGAAAAGCTTCAAACCCTGTTTTCTGTACATCAAATGTTTGTTAAAGAGACAGGGTTTTGTTTTGTTTTTTGCAGGACTGTGGGTGGATGAAAGGTCATCTGGGCATGTGGCAACTCTACATGATAGCACATGGCCTGACTCCCTCAGCCTGGTCTCTGTTCAGCCCCTAGATCTGCTATAGATTTACACAGTGCTACAATAATTATGAGAAGGTTGTCTGGCATAGTGATTATAATTTTGGATGAGGGTAGTTTTCTCCAAACCACATCCTTCAGATGTATTGGCATCTCCCATTATCCTCACCTGGCATTGGTAGTGCGTTTGCTGGCTAGGAATAATAGGAATTGTAGTCCAGTGTCTCTGGAGGGTGCTACCTTGTAGAAGGCTGGATTAGCAAAATCTAGCTTCATGTCTTCCCTTAGCCATGTAAAGCTCATTGTCTGATTGTAGGCCCCTCCCTCCCTCTCAACGTAGCCTACATCACAGTCTTATTGAAAGAGACCAAGGGGAAGAAAGCAGATTACACAACTCTGAAGTCTCTGAAGAAAATATGTGATAAATAATTAATAACTAACTAAACAACTAAATAATAAAAATAAATAATGTATTAATAAATAATTAATAACCAAAGAACTATTTTCTCTTCAAAATGAAAACACACCTTGCAAACATCTAGCTTCTAACCTACAAATAATTGCACTTCTCTACACTGGGTCAATGGAGCAGGTTGTGAGGTTAGATTAGGTTCCACCTTACATAATTTCCCACATCTCTAAATTCCGGAGGAACCTCACCTACACAGGAGTCTCAGTTATTCAATTTTGCTATATCACTTATGGGAGGGATAGTTTTAAGCTTAGTTTTGAAGGAGGCTCGTGTTTCCCCTGCTATTGCTCTTCCAGAGTTGATTAACATAGTCATGGCAGAAAAAGTGGCATTACAGTGCAATAATTGTGTAGTGTGAAAGGATTTCAGGTCAGCCTAGGGGCAAACTAGTGATGGACAACTTTAAAGCATTAGTTCTATTTCTTTACGATTCTTAAAGATCTTTTGACTCATCCTGGAGAAGACAGGCCTCCAAAGAAAGGAATCTTCTGTTGTCATCTAGGACATGTGGTCTGCCCAGAAGCAAGGCAGGAGTGTGTAACTACAGTTTTTCCTGTCGCTGTAATAGAAGACTGTTACAGTGCACTCTCTAAACTCTAAAAGAGATAGCCTGCAGCCTGGAAAAAGAGACTGATGATCTTGAAGGAGCACTGAAATGCAGACTCCATTAGGGCTGTGTAGGCCAGCCATGCCTCAAAAAAACCCCTGCATACGTGACTGTCTGCAAGCACCTTTGTTGGTGAGCCATTGCTTCATAATCTCCTTTTTCTCCTCCAGCAACTGTTAAGGAAAGAGAGAGGGGGAGGAAGGGGGGACAACAGTAGCAGCAGTGGATGCAAGGAAGGAAGAGGAGCAGTTTAATCTTTCTTCCCTAAAACTACTATTGCTGTTGGAAAAGAAGCCTTCCCTGGTATCAAGGATTAACACTTCTCCTCTATCCATTGTGGTCCACCGCAAGGGTCTCCCTACAGCTGATACTTTCATTTCTTGTAATGAACCTGATGTGCAATTCAGCCCACACTCTGGTATAACAAATCCTTCTGGATTAAGGATCTCCATGATCTTCAACATTAATTGTTCAGGACTGCTCAGGCTTCCAGTTTACTGTGACCAACTCCTAAGGAGGAGTTATTGTACCATGAATCAGTGCTTGGAAGAGGCAATTTTTAACAGATCTGTATTATCTTGCAGTGGTGAAAACAGCTGCAGCTTTTGAAATTTATCCTTTGACACAACTCTTAAAAATACTGGTGTCCTATTATTCTCAGCACAGAACCCCTTGTGATCAGAAATTGAAAAGTTTCTTTTTAAAAGTAACTAATTCCTGTTATTTGCTAGTGTTTGAAAAATAACTCCATTGGTGTTGTTATGTTACTTGTTGCACTGCTTCTGGCTTTTCTGTAACTTCCAGGTACTTGTTTAAGAGAAAGAAAAAACAGCATAAAATATGAAAAACTGCTAAGAAAATGCTTTAAAATTGCCCTTAAAATAACCTTTGAATGTAACTAAAAACCTTTGCTTGTTGCACTGATAAAGTATTGTTACATCACTTTTGAAATGTAATGTTGGTGAGCTTTGTTAAGGCAAAGTGCGAAATCTGGGGGAAATCTTGAAGCCACCAAAATTATTTCCCATCTATAGCTGTAGCTGATGGTAAGGGTAATTTATTGAAAACTTATAAGTAATCTATATTTTTAAATTTGTCACATTTTATACTAGATATTTAATTATATATTAATACATATTTATATAATATATATTATTTATATATTTCTAATAGCCTTTCAGCAGAAAAGAAATCAAGACAATTGGCAAAGAAATTTGAAATCCTTGACTCAAAACACACACAACAAAATCATCACAAATGATGACTTTATTAGATGAACAAAACCTTAGTTCTTATGTGAACAGGGGCCCACAAGGCTGTTGTCTTTACTGCCTTGCAAGTACTGCAAAGCTGTAATCTTATTTTATCCAAGGCTCTTGAAAGTTACTTGATCTCTAGTCAGAAGCTTTAAATAATACTGTCAGCTTCTCTGGAGAAGGCCAAAAGAGTCACTAGGAAGGATACAGTGGAGTCTTAGAAGGAGACAATAGAGGCCAAATGGAGCAGAGAAGCCACTGGGACAAGACATTGCCAATCTAGCACTTCATTTTCAGTTATATTGCATCAGTCTTAGAAAGAGCCCCCCTCACCCTTTCCATTAGCTCCAATGGAACTAGTTTTATAGTTCAGCATAGAATGGTTAAATGGTCTGAGAAGACAAAACTCTTTTTTAAAAGTGGCCTTGGTCCTATGCCTTAAAAAGACAAAATGAGTCACAGAAATAAAGCAGGTCATCAACATTCTCTCCATGCATAGAAAAAAACTTTGCCTGAGCACATCTGTGAATTGGGCTGCACTGAAGCAAGGGAAGCTGGGAATTGGCAATGTTAATGGAAAAATTCATTCCAAGGAAATGGAATGGGTTATAATGACAATAAGCACCATTTACAAATTGTATTGCTTTATGGCAGTGGCAACTGGTGGGTTCCATCAACCTCCTCCAGATTGGAGTCTGAAAGTTAATGAAGCTATCCAAGATTTTGAAATCTACTGCAATTTTTAGAAAAGAAAATCAGCATCTTAAGTAGAATTTTTCAAGTTCAGATTAATATCTAGAACAGATTCAGCTGCATTGCCCAAGGAGAAAGTACATATTGGCACAAATTAGTATACTTTGCAAAAGCCTCATGGAAAAAAATGGGATCTATTTCAGAATAAACATGGTCAGAATGTGACAGAATGAGAAAGTAATAAGGTCTGGAGAAAATGTTTTGCTTTGGGTTAAAGGTGATGGCACTACCTTACTGTGGTGGTGGGATTATGTGCTCCTGTGAGGCAAGAGGTTATACTGAGGACAGCAGTGCTGCTGGCATGGTCTGCCATGTCAGGCTTTTCCTGAGGAGCCAAACTAAATGTGCCAAACAGGTACTGGGCAGCAACAGTAGTGTGTGTGTGTGTGTGTGTGTGTGTGTGTGTGTGTGTAGGGGGGTGACATTGGTGGAGAAGCTCAGAGACAACAGTAGTGGCACCATAGCTAACACTTGTTAGTACTGTGCAGAAGGAGGCATGGTAAACCCCACTTGAATATCTTTTATCATTAAAACTCTATGATGAAACAATCCAAAATAAAACAAGAGACAGTGCCAGAAGATGAGGCTCCCAAGTCAGAAGGCACCCAACAAGCTATAGAGGTACAGCAGAGGACGAGTATTGATGTGGTTAATGATGCAATTGGACTCAAGCTGAAAGGCAATTCAGCAATTGATATACTTACAGGTGAAAGAAGTCCAAAGTTATGCAACAAATATTATAGGAATATGAAATGTAAGCAGGACATAGTAAAATAAAAAATGTAACATATAATTATTGCAATACCTGGTGTGAGCATGCTAAAATGGACAAGAATGGGACATTTTGAGTCAGATAAGTACACAATGTTTTCTTCAGGAAATGAAAATGCAAGAAGAAATGGGGTGGTATTAATAGTGAGGAGAGATGTAGCAAAAGCAGTAAAGGGATATATTCTGACCAAATCATATCAATAAGATTTCGTGGATATCCTACCAGTATAACCATAATCCAAGTTTGTGCTCTAACTACAGAGGCAAAAGAAGAAGATTCTATGTTGGAGTCCTTGGGGAAATTGATCACAAACCAAAACAGGACTTTTTTTTGTTAATAATAGATTATTGGAATTCAAACGTAGGAAACAAAAGCAAAGATGGTAGGGCAAATTGGCCTAGGATCAAGAGATGAAGTAGGAGAGTGGCTGACTGAATATTACAAGGCCAGAGGTTTGTTCATTGCAAACATATTTTTCAAGCAGCCAGAGAGGTGATTGTATACATGAACATCACATGATTGCTAATATAGAAATAAAATAAACTATATATAATTTGAAGCAGGAGAAAGAGAAACTCCATCCTTTCTGCAAAAACAAGACCAGGAGTAGATTTTGGCACAGACTATGAACTGCTAATATAAAAAATCACAGTAAAGTTTAAGAAGAACACTTAACCAACCATTGTGCCACAATACAAACTGAAGAATATCCCTATAGATTTTAAAGATAATATAAAAATAGATTTTCCCTATTAATCCATATTGACTGGGAGTCAGAAAAAATCCCAGACTGAAGCCAGGGACATTGTTAGGCAGGAGTGCAATATACACTATTTGCAGCCAAAAAAGCATGGAAAATCTGAATACATAAAATTCTTCAAGTAGTTAAGGACAGACAAGAACCAAACATAAAAGGTGACAGAAATAGGGTTGTGAATGCAATTGTTCAGTGAAAGAGAACGACTGGAATAATGCAAAGAAATAGAAGATGATAATGAAAAAGGAAGACCAAGGCCTGAAATAGATGGGCAAAAAGCATTGTCTTCAGGCCCATCCAGGAGCAAGGTGTGCAGATGAAGCATGCCCCTAGATCAGCAGGAAGCCATGCTGAGGCCAGATAATACAATCCTAATGCAGCTGCAAAGGGAGCAGGAAAAAACTGCTCCTTTACCGCATTGTCAAGGAAATGCAACATGGGACATGCAGTTATAGAAATAAAATATGTATGTGAGAGTCAGAATGACTAAGCATGAACAATTAAGAAATCACACAGGTGTAAAGGATGATGTAATTTAGAAGTCTTGGGAGCCAAGGACAAAATTATGGAATGTACATTGGTAACACCTGAGACTTGTTACATGTACAAGGTGATCAGATGATGTTCATGGGTTGGACTTGAGTATGGGATGAACAAAAGTCAACCAATCATTGTGAATGTATACACCCACTGGGTGGTAATTGTCTAATGGGTGGTAACAAACATTTGCTATAATAATTGCCAGTTTTGCTAATGTAACTTGTGGGTAGTTGTGGAGTATTGGTAGAGTGTAGAGAGATTGTGGATTGTTGGGCATATAGAGATAGTAACTGTATATAGTAGAATAAAGTAGATCTTTTGTCTAAGACTACTGAGTTGTGTTGGTGTCTTGAGTGAAGATACAAGAACCAGCAGAATCCTGATGGTGTTTGGAGACATATGAAGAAGAAGAGTGAGAAGGCTTGGAGAAGTTTGTCAGGGTCTTCAGCCTATTCTCAGAAAACTCTGCTGCTTTGGGAGAAAGCAATAACCACTGACCAAAGCTGGTCAGCTCAGCTTCATTAACAAGGTGGTGAGTTACAGCCTGAGGTGAAGAGCAACAACTCCCATCATCCCTGACCATGGCAGTCGCTGGCCTCAGGACCATGGCATTCAGTCGCTGCAGTCTCACATTGCTCAGGGCCACCAGTGTGTTTGAACCCCAAGAAGCCAACAAAAAAGGATGAACAAGAAACCAAGAGTGGAGATGTGCTACAACCAACAAGGTAATGCATTACATCAGAAAGTCGAAATAAAAAGATGATGGAAACAATACTATATAAAAGAGATGAAAAGATGACAGATTCATTAAAGGAAGAACCATTAGAAGATGAATCTACAATTTTAGAGTGGAAGCACTCAGAACACTTGGAAGAAATAAATCACTAGGAACCGATGGCATATCAATAGAGTTGCTTTGAGCTACAGAGACAGAATCTACTCTAGTTGTAACTGAAATCTGTCAAAAAAAATATGAGATGAACAAAATAACACTCTCAATATACATTCCAGTCTCCAAGAAAGAGGACACCAGGGATTTCAGTAACCATGGGACCACTGCATTAATTTCCCATGCAAGCAAAGTGTTGCTCACAATTCTACAACAAAGATTTTTACCATATACGGAAGAAGAAATGCCATATGTCCAAGCTGTGTTCAGGAAAGGAAGAGGTGTTAGGGATCATATTATGCAAATATGTTGGATAATGGAGTGCACCAACTCTTGCTTTAGTAGATGTATATTTAGAGCAGTCTGATTTTGATTGAAGATGCTCATTGATACAGTCCTCATAGCACCTCCGCCAGGTGCTATGCAATGGCCTACATTTTTGGTAAGTCCAAAAATGTAGGCCATTGCATCGATCCATATAAAAAAATTAGTATTAGAAGTTTTTATCTCCACCAGGAGCAGATCTTTTGCAAAATGAATGAATTTTAACTTCCCATTGAAGACTAAGATGTCTATAAATACTTCACTTTGCAACAGGGAAATCTCACAATCATATATTGTTGCAGTGAAAACCTGTTTCTTCCCAAGGACTCTGCAGCTCAGTTCAGTTCAGAAGTAGCAGGGGAATTGAAGGGAGTGCAGATACTCTCTTTGTCTATGCTAATCAGAAAGCCTTAGTACTCTGATGCTATGTGGGCCTGTTGGCACCCCAACTGTCTATCCACTCTCTTTTTTTATTATGATTCTTACAGTTTGTATAGCTCAGATTTTGTTAATAATAAATACGCTGATGTCTTCCTACTCCAGACAATGCACTCACAACCAGGAGGTCATTAGTCTGACCTTCCCCAATCTGCTGTTCTCCAGATGTTATTGACTTCAGTTCCCATTGGCTCTAGACAACATAACCAATGATCAGGAATCCTGGTAGTTGTAGTCCAAAATGTCTGGAGGATACAAAGCTGAGGAAGGATGTTTTCATGAGCTGGCTGACATATGGAACCACAACACTTTTATTCTCTTTTTTACACTCGTAGGACTACTTGTTTTCTGGCTCTCTGGTTCGAGCCAGTCCAGTCTTGCCCTTGTTCTGACATTATTCCTGGGAGAAACAGGGATGAGGAGCAATGTCATGATGGCACAGGGCCCAGAGATTTAGAGTGTGCTTCTGGACAGCCAGAAATTCCTACCAAATCTTATAAGCAAAATGGCTAAAAATAATCACTTCTTGTTCATGTAATCATAATTTCTTCTTAGGCTGGCATCTGTTCTTTCTTTTTTTAAACATAGCCTGATTACGCCAGACTTTAGAAGGACAAGCTCTGACTGGAAAGCAGATATTTACTATGAAGAGCTTCTTCTGCTCAATTTCTGTAGAGGTGGTTCCAGGTGAAGCTTTAATACCTTGTCTCATTTGCAACATTTTATTGCAAATTTTACTGGGGATCATATTCCATTTGTAGGCCTTTGGTTTGAGTCACCGTTGAGTTGGAAATGACTTGAAGGCACAGAGCAACAACAATATGTAAGACACTTGAATTTGGTTTGTAAATGGTTCTAAGTATAGAAAAAATGAACTAATAGAAACATAAAGCAGTGTTTGTATATCTTATGTCATTTATTGTTGTGCATCTTAAAGTCATTTCAGATTTATGATTATCCTAAGGTGACCCTATCACAGTTTTTTTTTTACAAGATTTCTTCAGAAGTGTTTTGCCATTGAGAGTGATTTGTCCAAGGTCACCTGTGGATTTCCATGGTTGTGTGGGGTTTCATATGCTGCTCTCCTGAGTTTTAATCCAACACTCAGACCACTACATCATGCTGGCTCCTATAACTTATATCACGTTGTGATATAATTCCTTTCCATATTGTGGGTAGGGAAAAAAACAGAACAAAATTGCAACTGAAATTGCAATATGGCTGGTTTTTCACATTTGAAAGTATTTCACCCATCTACCATAACTTCTTGAGTGAGATTTAGCAATATGTCAATATGAAATTTCTGGATGAACTTTTGCTGCAGATAGTGGCTTCAGTGGCCAATGCTTTTGCAAAAAAAGGCACTCAGGCATAGGTTCAGCTACACACACAGGAGCATAAAAAGAAAAGTAATTAGGAAAAGGAACAGGAATGTGGGGTTTTTTATTATTTAAAGATACTTATGAAAAGCAGAATTTTATCTTTATATTTTGAGGAGTTGCTGCCAAACAGAGGTTGCTTTAGTAAATTACATAAAACTATAATCTGAAAGACCGACTGACTTCCAGCTTCCCCACGGTGGAGCTTTGCCTATTTCAGCTGGTAATCCAGGAAGCACACTGCAGACTGGATTTATAGTGCTGCGAGGTCACATAGGGATCAATTGCTTTTCCCTTCTCATAGAGGTCATTTCCCTTGGCAAGCCACCATGGTGGCTTCCTCTGAATATGTCTCAAAAAAGTAGCTGTGACCAGGACCTCTCCTTCACATTACATACTCTAAAATATCAGGAACCAGGCTGGATTTCTGGTGTTCCAATAGGAAAGCCTTCTTCAGATCAGAAGAATTTCTGATTTGAAATGAAGGGCTCCTCTAAATGGAGAAAATGTTTTAAGAAGTTCCTGGAGATTGTGATATTTGTAGCTATAGTTCTTGGTTGGTTTTTAAATGTCCAAACAACATTTCTGTTTCCTATGAATTTCTGGCACCAGACAGAACATTTCCCCACCTTTGAGATTTTTTAAAAAACAAAACATATCTCAACAAAAAAAGTCCTGAGAAGCATGTGTGCATCAGTAATTTGGAGTTAAACCAGGTTTGAAGAGGCACTTAAAAGTCAATGGTGGGAAAAGTATAGGCAAGATGATGAATGGTGGGGAAAGTAAAGGTAAAGATATTGGAGTTTATCAAACGGGATGAATTTCTCTTAAATTCGATTGAAAAGAAAGTGGAGCCAGAACTCTTTCACTTAAAGTCGCTAGTTTTGTGCAATTATGCGAATACGCATTGCATTCGAACTGGCTCCCCATTGCCCGAAAATAGCATGCCATTGCCCGAATTTGCATATGGCAGTCTATCACGCAATAACGTGAAACCACATGATTGCGTTCGGACTGACTTCCCATTGCCCGAAATTGAGTGTGGTGGTCTATCATGCAATAACATTAAACCTCATGATTGCATTCAGATTGCCATCGGATTATACTTCCAATTCCCCTTGTCTGATAAACTCCATTGTTCTTTAATGCTCTTTGCTACTATTCCTTTCTGTCCCTTACAATTATTTTTAGAGCAACAGTGCTTCAATGCATCTGTGGATTAGTGAAATGAGGTTTTTGCACAGCATTACTGGGGAAAAAATTAAAATACAGAAGAATTTATCTTCTGCTTCAAGCCACAGAACTCCAAAGCACACCCCAAGTCAGCAAAGCACAGCTGTAAAATGTAAGGTATGTGAATTGCTTGTCCTATCTGGAAGAGCCTTCAGATGCTTGGCATTGATTAGTAAGGAGATGTTGCCTACTACCTCCAGGTGAGGGCTTACTGTCAATGGACCCTATAGCATGGGCTTAAAATCCCGGTTTACCTTACCAGGCAGTGCTTCAACAGAGATTTCTGTGTGATAGGACCCGGCTGCCTTCCGAATTAGCACTGAATTTGTGAAAGGTAAGCTGGGGTTTTAACCCCATGCGATAGGGTCCATAGGAGCAACTCTGCTGGATGGCACATTTTCTCCCCAGACCACCTGGTAACCTATTGTATGCCTTCAGGTCTTTTCTGACTTATAGCAACCCTAAGGCAAACCTATCACTAGGTTTTCTGGGGTTGAGAATATATGAGTCAACCAAGGTCACCCAGTGAGTTTCCAAGGCTGAATGGGGAGTCAAACCCTGATCTCCAGAGTCATAGTCAAGTAACTACACCATGCTGGATCTGTGGGTGGTTAAAAATTCCTGCCTGTTAGATTTTACTGAACAGACCTTTCAGTGTAGATACCTAGAGGCTTTGAAAGATCTCATACTAGGGAATTCATGGAAAGTTTTGATGATATTTTTCCTCAGATGGCCCGCTGGTGGTGAGTGGAGATGATTCATTTCTCCTCCTCAATCCCCCAGGAATGTTTTAATTTGGAGGCCTCTGAGAACAATACAAGCAAGCTAGGTTTGTCTGTATAGCAAAGGAGGTCTGTGGGTGTAGCAAAGGCAATCTGCTGGAACTGGATCTGAAAAGAAAGCAGAGAATTCACTTTGCTTTCTACTGAAAATCCTTTGGGACCATGCATTTGTCAGGGATGATGGGAGTTGTAGCTCTTCACCTCTGGCTCGAACTCACCACCTTGTTATGCACCGTGCTGACCAGTTTTGGTCAGTGGTTAAAGCTTTGCTCAAAAGCAGCAGAGTTACAGAGAATAGGCTGAAGACCCTGACAAACTCTCCAAGCCTTCTCACTCTTGCTTCCACAGAAGTCTTTACCCTTCTTCAGGATCCAGCTGGCTCTTGTAGCTTCACCCAAGACACCAGACAACTCAGTAGTCTTATATAAAAGATCTACTTTATTCTACTATATACAGCTCCAAAACTATCCAACACAACAATACACTACTCCACTCTACTACCCACAAAATACATTGGGATTCATAGTCATTATTATAGTCATTGCAAGATACCACCCACTGTTGTCTGTTTCCACCCAGTGGGCGTGTATAACCATTCTCATTGGTTCTCTTGGTTCATCCCACATTTAATGATTTCATCATCTCAGCCTTGACCACTTAACAATTCTCAGGTGTGTTCAATTATCCACTTTGCATTTCTGTCCTTGGCATTTAGGACTTGTTAATTCCATTACCATTTACACCTGTGTGGCTCCTGATTGCTTCTGCTGAGTCATCTTGACTCTCACATACATGTTTTATTTCATTCACTGTATATCCCATGTTGCTTTTTCCTTAACAATCCCCTCCAAAATAAAATATTGTATGTGGCTTACAATGTCATTCCAACCATTTGTGTCAACCTTTCATGTTTTTCTGCTGTTAGTGCTTTAGTAAACAAATCTGCTATGTTATTTTGTGTTTCTATGTATCTCAATTCTATTTCTCCTTTTTGAACCATGTCTCTTACATTTTGTTACCTTACACCCACATATTTGGTTCTGTTTTTCAAACTTTCTGTTTCAGCCATCGCTATGCATGATTGCGAATCTTCTTGAATTTCTACTGGTACTTTGAAATTTTCATTTAAGTCATTTAACAATTGTTCTAACCATTGTACCTCATTCACTATTTCATTCAGTGCCACAAATTCTGCTTCAGATGTGCTTAATGCTACGTTTGTCTGTTTTCTACTTCTCCAAACTATTGGACTTTCACTATACAGTACTTGATTATCATTCCTGTCACTGACTTCTTGTCTCCTAATTCTGACGCAAATGAACTGTCTACAAAACAATCTAAATCTGCATTACTGCTTCTGATGATTAACTTTTTTTTCTAAAGTCCCTTTCAAGTATCTTAACAAATGCTTTACTGCCGTCCAGTCCTCAATCCACGGATCACAAACTCTTCTGGATAAAGTGTTCACAGCAAACGAAATGTCTGGTCTAGTGTGGCAAGAAATGAATTGTAGTGATCCTATTATGCTCCTGAAAAAAGTCTTGTCCTCAAAATCTCTAGTTGTTGGTTCAGATATGAAACCAGTTGTCATTGGAGCTTTAACTACTTTAGCATTCTGCAAACCACACTTTTCTATCAAGTTCTCTATCTTCTTCCTCTGACTTAACAAACAATGTCCTTCTTGTGTCCACTCAACATTAATGCCTAAATAAGATTTCAACAAACCTAAATCTTTCAACACAAACTTTTCTGACAATTCTCTCCTAACTGATTCTATTTCCTGTTTTGACTTTGCTGCCACGCACAAGTCATCGACATAAATCACTAGCACTATGTCTCCTTTCGTATAAACACAAGCATCTGCCACGCTTCTCTTGTATCCTAGCTTAACTAGCTCATCGTTGATACACAAATTCCAAGCTCTGGCACTCTGTTTTAAACCATACAATGCCTTCTTCAATCTATAAACTTTCTGACTTCCATTCTCCTCAAATCCTTGTGGCTGTTCCATAAATATTTCTTCATCTAAGGTTGCATTTAGATAAGCCGTTTCAAAATCAAAATGCTCTACAATTAAATTCCT
>NC_056525.1:216203945-216276175 GCF_019175285.1 Sceloporus undulatus | reverse complement strand
TGGAAGAAAAAATGGCGGCGTCCAGAGCCGCAAAAAGCCGCGACCGCTGTAGGCGGTGGCGATGGCGGCGGCGGCGGCAGCAGCAGCAGCAGTTGGGGGCCGCTCCAATGGCCTCCGCGGGCCGCTTCCGGCCCACGGGCCGGAGCTTGCCGACCCCTGCTCCAAGCCTTCTCACTCTTGCTTCCACAGAAGTCTTCACCCTTCTTCAGGATCCAGCTGGCTCTTGTAGCTTCACCCAAGACACCAGACAACTCAGTAGTCTTATATAAAAGTTCTACTTTATTCTACTATATACAGCTCCAAAACTATCCAACACAACAATACACTACTCCTCACTACTACCCACTACTACTACCCACTCTGCTACCCACAAAATACATTGGGATTCATAGTCATTATTATAGTCATTGCAAGATACCACCCACTGTTGTCTGTTTCCACCCAGTGGGCGTGTATAATCATTCTCATTGGTTCTCTTGGTTCATCCCACAATTAATGATTTCATCATCTCAGCCTTGACCACTTAACAATTCTCAGGTGTGTTCAATTATCCACTTTGCATTTCTGTCCTTGGCATTTAGGACTTGTTAATTCCATTACCATTTACACCTGTGTGGCTCCTGATTGCTTCTGCTGAGTCATCTTGACTCTCACATACATGTTTTATTTCATTCACTGTATATCCCATGTTGCTTTTTTCCTTAACAGCATTTTCTTGGCAATCTGATGGAAACAGGGCCATAGTATTTTGATCAGACTGTCCCTACGTATATATTCACATTATGTTATAGATATATTGAAAGTCTCCAGAGAGATGCTAAAAAACTTGAAGACTGAGTAATAAGTTTTGGGTCCTGCACTGCTTGCCAGTTTGTCCTGGGGCACATATATGTGACAGTATGAACATACCCTCCAGCTGTCCGGATTTGGTAGAGACAACCCCAATTTATCTTCTGTCATGTTGTCTTTTCAGCTGCTTATTAAATGTCTGAATTTGTCTGTCCTCCTCCCACTTTTTCCTCAAATTACTGCAGTTGCTGCAAATTTAATTCAAAGTGGAAAAATGGTTTGCACTCAGTTAAGTAAGCAGAGAGGCTGGAATATTGCACTTCCCAGTACAGTCAGGCAATAGCAAGCTGCTGCTCCCTCTCCTACCTTGTCTGTTATTCCTTATTAGCAACTTTTGATTTCTATACCACACTCTCATGTTGCTTGGCCACACATAACCCAGTTATCACCTGTGAAATGTTGGAGGTATGTATGAACCATCCCCTTAATGTCTAGCCACTTGTTTCGTATGTCCTTCTGACACTTCTATATCAAGAATGATGTAGATGCACTATATATTTGGGTTGCTCAGTCGATCTGAAATGCAAAGTACATTGAAATAGCCACATATCATTACATAGAAAGGGTGATAAAATCACTCTTGAGAGTGCAGCAAAAAGATGCTCCACACTGCTTTAGGATAGGAAATATTTCAACATCATAGGAAAGCCTACTTTTTCCTAAATAATTAGAAAATGAAAATGGGCTTGTGAACATGTCTCCCTCCCCTCAAAAAATACCCCACAATACTCCCCCAAAGAAGGAAAAATCTTGCGGTAAAAATTGAAGCATACACTTTTTGAAACTCTCCCAGGTATTGGCTTTGGAAGTTGCTGCTGTTGCTTTTATGATTAACTTCCTGTTTTATTATTTATATTCCACCTTTTCACAAAACTGAACCTGAGGTGGTTTATGAATTAGAATGCAATGTAATTAAAACATGCCCCCAAAACAACATTAAAATGGAATTAAACTACAGGAACCAACAGCAATGAAAACAATTGCAGTCATAACACTTAAAAGGAGGGAAACAATTAAAACCAACAACAGTAATACAGTTAAAGCAATAAAAACAATACATCATCCTCCTAAGAGCCCTTACTTTAAAAATCTTTAATTCTTTTAAAAACCTTCAGATCTTTAAAAAACTTCAGTTCTTAAAAAAAACAACCCACCATTTTAACCTCCTCCCCCACTTTCCTTCATTGTGGCTTCATGGCATGCTAATAAACACAAACTTCAGCTGTGCCAGCTGTTAGCACATTGTCCAAGCTATGGACTATTGATGGAAAAAGAAAGAGAGAAATCAGATTTATATATATATATATATATATATATATATATATATATATATATATTAGAACAGTGGCTACCTTTTCTGATTCACTAAATGGGGAATAGTGTTTTCTCAAATGTTCCATGTGGAAAGCAGAAAATGTTCATTTCTGTGAACTGGGGGCCCTGACTCTTCAACTTTTGACCATTTTGCTGAATTTATTATATTTTTGTTGTTGTTGTTGTTGTTCTTTGTCCCATTAATGTACAATCAGTTTTTCAGAACGTTAGGAACACCATATGCAGTGCTTAACCATGGAAGCTGACAGCTCTGTTGCTCCACTATTCAGTTTATGACATGAAACCGCATCATTGGAAGTGCAATCACTTCGGAAGTGAGCTGGGACTGAGCCACAACACCACCAAAAAGCTCTGTGTGATATACTCCTATGTTATACAGGTTTCACCTGGCTGCCTTGTATTGTTCCATAGGGAAGGAGGTTAATAGGAGAGAAGATCCAGGCAGATGCAGAACTTGATATGGAAAGAGAGAAGATATCACAGGACAGAGGAAAATAATATGGGCAAAGTTAAGCAAGGATGACGATCTTGGCTTCAAATGGTGTAGACTGGAATGATGTTACATTCAGACCTTAGACAGGTGGCAAGTAGGCAGAACATTAGTTACACATGTACCTTATCTTGCACACTAGGTAACAAAGACATCTTAAAGTCATGATGGTCTGGACAAGCATAGGCAGGACTGAATTGTAGCTATGGGTTAAGGTCCCAATTAGTTCTATTATTTCATTCATTTTAAGTTACAACTGAGAAAAAGTTGTTTGTTGTTTTTTTTACAACTTCTAGAATGCCTTAACCAAATATCATTCAAAACTGATTGCTTAGCCTAGAAAGATGTATGCATATTTTTATTTTTGATCTCCAAAGTGAGGAATTTCATCTAAAGTGTATTTATTATTTGCTATTATGATTAATTTGATCCAGCATCAGTTTTCCATAGGATTTTTTCCTAAACATTTCCAAGGCATCTTGTATTGACTGTCCATGAGTAGCTGAAACAATGGATGATGGCAACAGTGAGTGGGGTTCATTCAAAGAACACACTATTTTTCTCCCTTTGCTAACCGAGGAAGACAAAATATTAACAACAGCTTGCTCTATAGCAGGGGTGGGAATCACACACCCTTCCAGAGGTTATAGGACTGTAACTTCCAGCAATCCTTACCATTGGCTCTGCTGGCTAGGGCTGCTAAATGTCCCAACAACTCCGACACAAATGAAGATGCTACATTTTTATTGATGAATACATGGTATGTAACTGTGGCCTGTTACAGACTGCCCAAATAAAGCTGCTTCAGGTCTCTTTGGAAGTATGTTATTTAAATGATGCATGGGTCCTAAGAGTCTGGAGGTTGCGCCAAAGCCACACTCCATTCCTAAGCACTGGAGTGCAGCTTTGGTGCAGCTTCCTGATTCTTGGGATGCATGCATCATTTAAACAACATACCTCCAAAGAGACCCGAAGCAGCTTTATTTTGGCAGTCTGTAACAGGCCACAGTTTTAATATTTCACTGATCATCAGTAGTGAATAAAAATTATAATAATAAAAGAAAGTCCCAACAGTTCTAGCCATCAAAGCCAATGGTGATGAATGCTGGGAGATACTGTCAAATAACATCTGGAGGACCTTATGATTCCCATATCCATACTCTATACTCATTAACAGGAAGGGCTGGCCCTCCCTTTAACTGTAGTGAAGTGATCACTTCAGACAAAAGGCAGGAGTAGGCTGCACAGCTATCTCCCCAATTAGAATAATAGAATTTTAATCCTAGAATCCTAGAATCATAGAGTTGGAAGAGACACCAAGGGCCATCCAGTCCAACTCCTTGCCATGCAAGAACTCACAATCAAAGCATCCCAGACAGATGGCCATCCAGCCTCTGTTTAGCAACCTCTAAGGAAGAAGACTCCATCACTCTCCGAGGGAGTGTGTTCCACTGTCAAACAGCTCTTACTGTCAAGAAGTTCTTCCCAGTGTTTAGGTGGAATCTGCTTTCCTGTAGATTTCATCCGTTACTCCATGTTCTAATTTCTGGAGCAGCAGAAAATAAGCTTGCTCCATCCTCAATATGACATCCCTTCAAATACTTAAAGAGGGCTATCATATCACCTCTTAACTGTCTCTTCTCCAGGCTAAACATACCCAGCTCTCTAAGTCTTTCCTCATAGGACATGGTGTCCAGACTCTTCATCATTTTAGTTGCTCTTCTCTGGACTTGTTCCAGCTTTTTGAATTGTGGTGTCCAGACACAGTATTCCAGGTAGACACTATACATCTATTAATGCAGCCTAAAATTGCATTGGCCTTTTTAGCTGCCGCATCGCACTGTTGACTCATGTTCAACTTGTGGTCTACTAGGACTCCTAGATCCCTTTCACATGCAGTCTTTTTAAGGCAAGTGTCTCACATCCTATATCTATGCATTTCATTTTTTTCTGCCTAAGTGCAGTATCTTACATTTCTCCCTGTTGAAGTTCATTTTGTTAGCTTTGGCTCAGCTTTCCAATCTATTCAGCTCATTTTGAATTTTGATCCTATCCTCTGGGATATCAGCTACTCCTATTAGCTGCTCCTCCTAATTTGGTATCATCTAGAAATTTGATAAGGATGCCCTCTATTCTTTCATCCAATTTGTTGATAAAGATGTTGAATATCACTGGGCCCAGGACAGAACCCTGTGGCACTCCACTAGTCACTTGTCACTTGAAGAGGAGCCATTGTTGAGCACCCTTTGGATTCAGCCGGTCAGCCATTTCCACCTAACAGTTGCATTGTCTAGCCCACATTTTGCTAGCTTATTTCTTCATTTCTTAGGCAAGTTAGTAAAATGTGGGCTAGATTGATCCTTCCCAAATATACCCTAAGCTTCCCTAATCTTTTTCTCTGTTGGAGGATGGAACTTTGGATGGCTGTCCTGGCCCTCTTCCCTCAGCCTCCCGTTTCACCTACAGTGGACATGTGATCCTGTCCTCGATGAATTAAGATAGAACTGTCCCCAGTTGGCTTTTCTACATAGGACAGGGATCAAGTGCAGTCTTGTCATTTGCTTCAGGCATCACAATATTTTGGTCTGGCTCTGAGTTAATGGGTAAATGTTTTCACAGTATACCAATAAATGTAATTACATGCTAATGAGTGGACATAAAATCCAGTTGAATGCACAGATACTGTGTGTGTGTGTACTTGCACACATGCACACCAACCAGTTGCCTTTTGGCTTATGGTATCCTCATAAATTTCATATGGTTTCTTAGGCAAGGAATATACTCAGAGGTGGTTTTGCCAGTTCCTTCCTCTGAAATCTTTTATAAATCTATGGCCTTAATACATTTCATAAACCTGTCAGACAGGACAATATTGCAATATTGCAAGATGTGATGGCTTAGTGGTTAAGACACCAATTCTGACAACTGGAAGATCAGAAGGTTGGCAGTTTGAGGCCCGAGTGCTACATGATGGGGGGGGGGGAGCTCCCATCACTAGTCCCAGTTTCTGCCAACCTAGCAGTTCAAAAGCATGCAAATGCAAGTAGATAAATAGGTACCACTTTGGTGGGAAGGTAGCAGCATTTCATAGGATCATAGAATCATAGAGTTGGAAGAGACTGCAAGGACCATCCAGTCCAACCCCCTGCCATGCAGGAAATCCAAATCAAAACATCCCTGACAGATGGCCATCCAGCCTCTCTTTAAAGACCTCCAAGGAGGGAGATTCCACTACATTTGCTGCAGTCATGATGGCCACATGACCACCAGAGCAGTCCTCAAACAATGCTGGCTCTTTGGCTTAGTAACGGAGATGAGTACCACCCCCTACAAGACATTCATGTCAAAGGACTACCTTTACCTTTAGGACAATATTATATAATAATTAGGTTAAGAATGAAGCATTTCCAGTATGGTTGCTAAAGCAGTAAAATAAGTTTGGGTTTGAAAAGAGAATAAATATTGTGTATATTTCTATTTCCTTCAAGACTTCCATTCCCTTGGCTCCAAAACAGGGGTGAAAGCATCTTCCCCACAGCTACCATATTTTCAGTAATTTTATATTTCTGGAGATAGCAATTACTTTATGTACTCACACAGATCATAGGAAATGGTTACATGGGGAAATAGTTTCAGAAAAATGAGGGTTCTTTCCCTGTATGGTCTCTACTGCACAACCAGAAGCATTTCAAAATACATACAGAGAAAATTGGTGTGCTGAATTGGCCCCTCTAATGGACATAGTCTCTTGCCACTTGATTCTATGAAAAAGCCTTCATGTACACAGCAAGGAAAGATTGAAAAATTGCCCCTTTTAGTTCCTGTACTAGCCTGTCATTCTAGCCTGTCATTCTGCTTTGATATTTTTTATGACTTGTTCTGTGATAAAAAAAAATTGAATGCTACCCTGAAATGAGTGAAGTGAACAACACATCCTTAGAAATAATATCTGTTTATACAAATAGTAAACAAATGTTTAGGATTGCAAAAGTAATTCTCAGGGTAGAGGTATTTTTCTTTCAAGATCACATACTGAGTGTAGTTAATTCTTACTTTTAGAATCATGGAATCATAGAGTTGGAAGAGACCACAAGGGTCATCCAGTCCAATTTCCTGCCATGCAGGAACTCACAATCAAAGTAGCCCTGACAGATGGCCATCCAGCCTTTGTTTAAAAACCCCCAAAGAAGGAGCCTCCACTACACCCAAGGGAGTGTGTTCGACTGTCAAACAGCTCTTACTGTCAGGAAGTTCCTCCTAATGTTTACACAGAATCTTATATTCTGTAGTTTGAATCCATTATTCCATGTCCTCTTCTCTGGATCAGCAGAAAACAAGCTTGCTCCACCCTCAATATGACATCTTTCAAATATTTAAATGGGGCTATCATGTTATCTCTTAACCTTCTCTTCCCCAGGCTAAACATACCGAACTCCCTAAGCTGCTCCTCATGCAACATGATTTCCAGACCTTTCACCATTTTGGTCACCCTCCTCTGGACACACTTATAATGACTTGTATCCCGTTAGTGACATGTGTAACATAAATTTCACTATCCATGTGAGACAAATTATTTCTCATAGTACAATGAATATATTCTGCTGATAGCAGTGGAGGCAGAGTTACATAGACAGAAGTGTTGCATGTTGTTGTTACACATTGTGCAGCAGCACCCTGTCATTGACATGTGTTTCACACTGTTGCTATTCTGCATGCATGTTGTTTAGTGGTGGCATAACATATCTTCACATATGGATATTTCTGCTGCTCTTTTGGGATGTTGGATTGTGACCAGTAATGGTTAA
The DNA here is from genome assembly GCF_019175285.1 of Sceloporus undulatus. Lineage (NCBI taxonomy): Eukaryota > Metazoa > Chordata > Lepidosauria > Squamata > Phrynosomatidae > Sceloporus > Sceloporus undulatus. Next base: position 216,268,696 of record NC_056525.1, on the reverse strand, counting down.
AGCAATAGAAAAAGCAAGTACATTTCTATACCGCTTATCAGTGCACTTAAGCACTCCCTAAGTGGTTTACAAAGTCTAAGCTAATTGCCCCCAACAGTCATTTTAGCGACCTTGGAAGGATGCAAGCCCGAGTCGAGCTTTAGCTCTTTTGCTAGTATTGAACTCGCAACCTTATGGTTTGTGAGTGAGTGGCTGCAGTACAGGCATTTAACCACTGTGCTAGCAAAAAGGGAGGTTTCTGATACTGTCCAGTTCTTAAGGCAAAATTAGGAAATGTGTGCATCTCCAGATTTTTATTAAACTGCAGCTCCCAGTAGCTATTACTAGCACAGGAGTTGCAGTCCAACAAAATGTTACTATTTCTTCAGAATTTAAGTTAAAACTGTTGTATTTTCCAACCTTCAGACTGTTTATTAAACATGCTCCGAATGATACTTTTATTTATTTCAGTTAGAGTTTACACCCTCAATTTTAAAAGACTATATTAATTAATTAATTAAATCTTGAGAGATTAAACTTTAATGTGTGAAGTCCACCAGCAGTATACTGTATACTATGTACAGCCATGGTGGAAGATAATGCTCCACCATCATTGGGAAGAGGCTTTAGAAGGAGTTGGGTAGGGCTGCTGGGGAACTAAGAAGTTCCTATGCAAGAGTAACCATTCATATCTACTAGTTCCAGCTGACTGGATGGGCAATTGAATCTTATTTTAATGCTAGTGTTGGAATAACATTCTTCATTACACCAAAGGGCAGTCAACTAGCAGAGGTGGCATAGGATAGGATCATGGAAAGCTCATAAACATTCTAACTGTTCAGGAAATACAACACATATCTCTGTCCTCCAGCATCTTGCCACTTCTTTTTGCCTCTCTGCATCTGACACTCAAGGTAGACAACTTAGTCTGTGTTATGGTTGGGCCACTGTTGGATGCAAGGGCAGTAGGGAAGGAATCCTAAATCCTTTCTCTGTCTCTTGATTTCCTCATTAAACTACTTTTCCCCTATTGAATTCAAGTATTTTTGATAAAGATGTCTGGGGGAATTAGGAAGTTTTAAAAGCATATCAAGGGGCAGGGGGATGATAAACACTCACTCTTCTGGCCTTAAACCCCTCCGCTCCCAAAGCAGTGTTTCTTCATATTTTAAAACACATATTTGCATGTGATGTGTCATTTGGTTCTCATAGCGCTGAAACAATCCGATGCAGAAAGGAAACCACAAGCCATTTTTTTAAAAACGTAGTACTTAAAATAGTCTTTCCCTTGGTGGCTCTTATTAGGACACAGCCCTATTCCCTAAAATCAAATAAACTGTCCTGGTTTACTTAAACCTACAAGAACCACTTATGCTCTACATGCTGAAAGAAACCATAAGGTTGGTAGACTGACTGATTTATTACATTAGCATTGGTACAAGAGGATTATCCTATTATTATCCTCTGTGGCCATACTGGCATTACCTGAAAGGAGGATAAAAGAGGGCAAATATTTCAGTATGCTAATTTATGTACATAGCTACAGATCTGTAAATGCTATAATTTATAGAGAAATACCCAACAGCTCATTGTAGTGGGGAGTTCTGAGTAACTTCTCTTTGGCAGATAAATTTTCTTTATTTCATTCTTGAACTAAGAAGTTCAATTTTTTTTCTTTCTAGAAAAGTTCATGGAAAAATTAGCATGCTTTAAATTTAAATTTTATTTTTTGGCATTTCAGAACTTTTTGTGAAACAATTGTTTTTGCAAAAAACCCAACAATTCACGTTTTTATGAAAAATAACATTTTCCTGCAGAAAACAGTATCTTTTACAGAAAGGGTGCCATTTTCTGCACAAAATCACTGTTTTTTGTATAAAAATAAAAGATTTTGTGCAAACATCAGCTGGCATTCTGTACTGCAGTTATAGATTAATAACCTAGAGTTAAAGTTTGTTTCTACCTGTATTCGGTAAGACATAGTCTTACTGTAAAACCACATAAATGGCCTCCCAGACCATCTAAATTGCCAATATTTGCATCAGGCTAAGGAAGTCTATCCGGCTGCCAATCAGAGCAAAAGGAAGATGACATTTCCAGCCCCTTCCTGGCAGCGAGCGAGGCTGTGATGAGGAATTGCACCAGGGATCCGGTTTCTCATTGTTACAGCCTTGCTTGCTGGCCAGAGGGGCTGGAAACATCCTCCTCCTTGTGCCTTCATCAGCAGCTGAACAGAACGCCTTTGCTGGATGTGACTGTTGGCTGTTAAGGTGAGCTTGGGGGTTCAGGTCAGGAGGTGTTGCTTACATATATAACTAAGTAGCTGATGTACTTCCCCCCTCCCACAATTCAGTCATAGCAACTGATCATTTTCTTGATGGGGTGTCTCAGTGTGTTCGTCAAGAACAAGAAAATGCATGTGCATTCTTCACATTCCTGACCCATGTGCTTCCTCAGTCTCTTCTCCAGGTTCTTCTAATTAGTGATGAAGAACCTCAAAGACAGAATCATAGAATTCTAGTGTTGGAAGAGACCTCAAGGGCCATCAAACCTGAACTTCTGCCATGGAGGAACACACAATCAAAGCACCTCCAGTAGATGGCCATCCAGCCTCCAGAGAAGGAGACTCCACCACACTCCGAGGCAGCATATTCTACTGTCAAATAGTTCTTACTGTCAGGAAGTTTTGGCAGTTGAAAAGTGGGTTGTTTTTTTTTACCTGAACTAAAATTGAGTGCCCTGATCCAGTAGATCTAAAGTAACCTCTGCTCTGATTGAAAATATGTCAAAATAAGAAGCTCTAATAGTACTGCCAAAAAAGTGTGCTGTTTGAACAATTATGAAAATATAAATTATGTAAGGTCGAAAAGAACCTCTCCCTCCCATGCAGAAGCTCTTTATAATATGAGAACTCAGAATGCCCCATTTAAGGGACACTTATTGCCTCCTTTTATGGTGTATCTACCACTATGATCTTTGAAGAAGTCTAGATGAGGCTGCTTGGTGGATGCTTTTCTGTGACATTGGAAGGGTAGCCCCATCTCTCCCAAACGACTGTCTAAGCAGCTGAGGATTACTCTCCCCATCATGACTTAATTTTAAGTCCCACAGATTTCAGTACAAAGCTATATGGAACAACTCTGGTCTATAGCTAACCCAATGAATTGAATTTGTTAGAGAATATACTTTCTTCCATTATTTTCACCAGTGCCTGCAGGTTTTAACCATTTTTCTGGCATATGCCTTCCTATGGTACTGAGAACCTTTGCACAAAAGATACACATCCTGTAATACTACAAAGCAGGGACAGCCTGCAGGTCTGTTACTGAAAGAGAGTGAATATACTCGCAACAGCTTAGTTCTGTATTGGTTTAGCTCCCTTACAGAGCCTTCTTATCTTTAATAGGGTTCTTAAAATAAATCCCTAGTTTGTTTCTTTAGCCATTGGTGTCTTTACTCTTTAAATGGAATTGCTAACCCCTGCAAACATGCATCCTCCATTAGCTCCAAGTTGTACGGGAGTTCTCTTGGTGCTGGATCTATGTCTTGTACTACCTGCACTCCTGTACCACTCAGAGCAGCTGTGAGAGGAGTTGCCATAAAACCAAGTGCATTCACCATCCCCGCAGCAACAGATCCACTGGCTGCCCTTGCTATGAATGGATGTTTATTCCTTAAAAGCCCCTCATTATGTGTATTGGCCTGTTAATATTTCTGCAGGGGGTTATAAAGATAAAACAGTAGATACATGTAAGTAAGTGTGGCATAGTGGTCTGAGTGTTGGACTGCGACCCTGGAGACCAGAGTTCAATTTCCCACTTGGCCATGAAAACCAAAGGGTGAAAATGAGTGAGTCACATGCTCTCAGCCCCATGGGAAGCAATGGCAAAGCCTCTCTGAACAAATTTTGCCAAGAAAACCCCATGATAGGTTCACCTTAGGATCTCCATAAGTTGAAAACTACTTGAAGGCACGCAATAGCAATAACAGCAGCAGCTGCAGCAGCAACAACAACAAGCATCATAAAGCACAAAATCATTCAAATGTACACTATAAGATGTTAAATAATTATATGAATTTATGATCAATATTTGTTGTGGCTGTTGTTAACCACCCTTGACTCAATCCTGACTCATGGCGAACCTATGGACAAGACATCTCTAAGACTTCTTATGCTGTAGGTCCTATAAATTCATACCGGTGATTTCCTTAATAGAGTCCATCCATCTAGCATGTGGTCTTCCTCGCTTTTTACATCCCTCCACTTTTCCCAGCATTATTGTCTTTTCCAATGAGTCATGCCTTCTCATGAAGAGGCCAAAATACAACAACCTCACCTTTATCATCTTGACTTCCAGGGAGATTTCCAGTTTCATCTGTTCAAGGAGTCTGTTAGTTTGTTCTTAGCCAATATATGATAAAAATGATTTTATATAGTTTTAACTACTGGTGTTTTAACATGATAGTTTTTAGTTGTATCTTACTTTTAACATTTTAAGTTGGTTTTCTCATGGGAGAAAGATGGAATATATATTAAATAAATACATATACAAATAAATAATATACAGTCTTATATACTTACTCAGTGGAAACCCTCTACAGGCATGCTCTTCTTTTCTGCTCTAAATTCTTTTCTGCTCTAGTCACTTCTTTTGTTTGTTTCTTATTTTTTATAATCTAGAGATGAAAAATGGATACAGCCAGGAACAGCCTGTTCAGAACATGTAGACAGTGATTAATACTATACCCTTCTTGCTCCAAAGAACACCTGCAAGTTAAATGTGGGAAGAGAGAGAAGGTGGCTCATGCTGGTCCTGCTCTGCATATCCACATCCATGCCAGGTTCTTCCTCTTTATTCCTTCATCTCTGTGTTGGTTAGTTCACTGTCTTGCGGGTTTTTTGTTTTTTTTTTATGACATAGGCCTTCCTACTTCCATTCAGTGAAAGACAAGAAGAACCTTCATTCAGACCTGGTCACTACAGATGCTGAAGTCAGGGAATGAAGATGGGCTAGTGCTACATTGGTTATGAAAGTAAATGAGAAATGAATAATTAAGTAACAAATGAAACTTTGAAAAATGAAAACAAGCTCATAAAAAGAGCTGTGTTGGCTCAAACCAAAGACCCCATCTAGTCTAACATTCTCTTTACATACAGTGGTCCATCAATTGCATTGGGAAGCCTGCCAGCAACACATGAATATAATCACACTGTCCATCTTATGCTCTCCAGCAGCTGATAGAAACATACTACTTCTGATTCTGGAGGAGATGTAGGAGTCAATGATGTTCCCATCCTCCATAAATGTATTGGTCATAGAAATGTAACTTAAAACAAGTCAGACCATTTGTACATCAAGTCAAGTGCTGTCAGCTCTTGAGTCCAGTTCTCTAGAGCTGCCCAGGCCATTATTCCCTGGCCATTTCTTATCTAAATATTGAATGAGGGCCAGCCTTGCTTAGCTTCTGAAATCAGATGAGAAAGATCATGTTCGGGTTAGTGTGATGGACAAATACATTTTCCTTGTACACCCAGCTGCCATTGTAGAAATGGTGGCAGTCTCATTTTTCCAAAATAATTGTGTATGTGGGATGAATAAAATCTATGTATCTTCTGTTATCTGGTTTGTACTGGGTCCATAATGTAATATTGGGTTTATTTAATGTATGGAAATAATAAATGCATTAAAATCATACCTTGAGGATGCTGTCATAATGCAAAAATAATTGGCATAATCAATCCAACTTAGCCAATTGAAAGACAGACATTTATCATTTTCAGTGTTTTGGATCTTTGTCCTGGACATGAAACAATGTTGTTGTTTTTTCTCAGTGGAAGCAGTATGAAAACTGGAAGTAGCATTGAGAGTTGTATGAAAACCCTCCAACTCTGTTCTGGTGCATATGTTAGGAAAGAAAGAAAATGATTTGGTTTGGTTTTATTCATGCCCACACAACACAGGTGTCAATTATAATAGGCAAGGCAAGGCATAGATGGAAAAGTCTGGACAATTATTTGATGTACTAACCAATTAATGCATGTAGTGGTGCTGACACTGTCTGACACTTTAAGAATTACTGCAATCCACAAATAAAGGGAGACCATCTGCTTTCTTCTTCTCCAAGATGGTGTTTTGCAACCTCTGTGGGGACACAGTTTGTGCAAGCAAATAAACTAAAGCTGTGCTTCTCATTCTTGAGTTTAATCCCATCTTTTCCAAATCTGTTCCAGTGTGGAGACAGCATGGATTTATTTGACCATGATTGCATCTGTTTTTGCTAGGGATTTGTTGGTTTCACTTCTTCAAGTTTCAGTAGACACAGGAATGGATACATCTTCAACATGCCTGGAACAATCTGGAATGAATTCCATAGTCTGCTCCAAATAGAGAATCTTACCATAATAGCTAATTTACAAATGTCCCTAAACTATTCTCTGTGCTTACCTTAAAGCCTCTGAAACAGTGATCCAGCATGGTAATCCCTTAATTTTAAATCTTGAATTTAGCTTTGTAAAAAACAACTATATGTTTTAAACATAATTCATTAAACAGCATAATTGCCTGAATCCTGTTTTTTTAGTCTAAGTTGGAGTAGGTCCATTGAATCAACTGCTGGAATGGTGATAAATTCCATTGATTCAATGAGTCTAATGCTGTTGGGACTAACAATAGGATTTAGGCTGTTAAGTAAGTGTCATTAGTTAACTAATAATTTACTCAGCTAGAAAGGTTGATAAAGATGCAAAGAAATTTCCACAAGCATTCTTTTTGCCCAAGGCAGTAAGTCCATTTTGTTATAGTTTGTGAATGAGATGAATCTGAATGTTTTTATTTAATTAATTTTTTGGGTGAGCATTTCCACCAGTGCTACTGTCCAATGATGAAGAATGTTACATTGGTGAGATTTCCATATTTCTATCCTATTCTGATATCTAGCAAAAAATTAAGCAATTTTTGTGTGTGCATCAAGTGTCCTTTTGGTATATGGAAAACAGAGGGGTACTTTTCTATGATTCCCCCTGTGCTTTCTTTCTGTCCAGTATTGGTGTGAGGATTTCAGCTGAAAATGCTGGTTACATTACAAATAACTCCTGAAGAGGGTCTTGGAAGCAAAATAGGCCAAAATGTGCTGGGCTTTCTTAGCAATAAAATATACACCAGTTGAGCACTTTGAGATGTGTGTCTCTGGTTTCATCTGTGTATTTTATTGGGTGCTCCCTACTTTTTGTTTCCTATGTTTTCCCCACTTTCCAAGACTATCTTCTTCTAAAAGTTTTCTGTGAGAGTGCAGCGAGTGAAACTGCCTTCAATGTGAAAAACAAAACTATCTCTGCTTGCAGGTCCCCTTGTTGCATTCTTGGAAAACCTATTGAAAATGTCTAGACCTATACACTTTGCATGCGAGTCTGGCTTCTGAGCATTATGTGGTTCCTCTCAGGCAGTTCCAATGAATCTGGAAAACAGACATCCTATTCTTGTTTATTAAGAAGTTAGTCCCCCATTGCTGAGCATTATGATCTACAACTGAGCAGGGAACAATTTTCAATCCCTGTATGCTCTGTTGGCACATTGGGGGACATCAGAAATTACATCACATCACTTCCAGTCACCATGTTTAGCTATCGGTATGAAAAGAGCTTTTGGGACTGGTCAGCAGGTTCTGGGGAAATATAAAAGTAAAATCACTGTGTTTGCAATATGTTTTCTTTGATTTTGGGAGGCTTTAAATTGAAACTTTGCCTGAAAATTGGTCCAGAAAAAAGATAGAGTTACTGAGGGCTTTAGTGGTCTGTCAGGAGTTTGGGAACCTTACATGGCTCATAGCCTGCCCCTTTCCCACCTCTACCTGCAACCATCACTGAAATCACAGCTTGGAAAGGTTGCTTCTTTTGGACTACAACTTTTAGTATCCCACTTCCAGAGTGTCCATGATGCCAGAAGCCTGCCATTCCAGAGCATTACAATACCTTCCATTCCATTGGTCCATTCCAGAGCATTAGAGTACCTTCTAAGCACTATTATGGTCCTAATTATCCTTTTGATCATCTATCTCTCAGCTACCTTACATAGCTGTAAATATATGTTTGTACTTACAAATCCATTGGTTTCTTGTAGGTGAGAAGTAGCGGGGAGGAGGAGGAGAAGGAATTTAGAGCAGAAAATGCACTTAAACACCTCTTTTCCCCCCTGCTTCCCAGCTCAATAGCGTATGGTCCCAAGAGCAGTTTTTCCTGATCAAATAGGCGGTTAGAATTTGGTTCCTACACATTTATGTACAGTTTACAGTTAAATTCAAAGTAAGGACTGTAATGAATTAGATTTGAAAATATAATCTAATAAAATAAACAGAGCAGATCTCCTTGTTTACTCTAAGGCACAGTACCTATGTGTATAATTCATACCTTTTTATTAATCTGTATCACTCAAAATGTTTTTGGCATCTTCCTTCATTGCTAAACATTATGTATTGCAGAGTTAATAATAGCTTACTGTATCATAATAGCACTTTATGCATGGAATTAATACTGCTGAGATTAATTATTGAAATGTTGGCTAAACATTTTTTTTTCTTTTTAGAAAACTATGGACCTGAACAGACAGGCCAAAATAATGCCCTATGAGGAATGACTGGGGGTGTTTAGCCTGGAGAAAAGAAGGTTAAGAGGTGATATGATAGCCCTGTTTAAATACTTGAAGGGATGTCATATTGAGGAGGGAGCAAGCTTGTTTTCTGCTGCTCTAGAGACTAGGACCCAGAGCAATGGATGCAAGCTCCAGGAAAAGAGATTCCACCTCAACATTAGGAGGAACTTCCTGACAGTAAGGGCTGTTCGACAGTGGAACAAACTCCCTCGGAGTGTGGTAGAGTGTCCTTCCTTAGAGGTCTTTAAACAGGGGCTGGATGGCCATCTGTCGAGGATGCTTTGATTTGGATTTCCTGCATGGCAGGGGGTTGGACTGGATGACCCTTGTGGTATCTTCCAACTCTGTTATTCTATGATTCTATGATTCTAAAGTTGCTTTGGTTCACTTTAGAGGTATGCTGTTTAAATGACACATGCATCTTAAGAGGCTAGAAGCTGCACTCCAGTACTTAGGATTGGAGCATGGCTTTGGCGCCACTTCTGGCTTCTTAGAATGCATGCATAATTTAAACAGCATACCTCCAAAGTGACCCGAAGCAGCTTTATTTTGGCCTGTCTGTTCAGGCCTGTAGTTAAGATCTTTCTCTTTCTTGCATGAAGGGCTGCGTGTACCATTCTACTTTTGTGACTGAAGAATTCCTTTACGACAGGCATAGAGAACCACCATGGTGCAATGGTTTGAGTGTAAGACTAGGATTCTGGTAGACCAGTGGACCATTCACATTACAGAATTATAGAACTATTATTCCACTTTAACTATCTTGGTTCCATCCTATGGAATCCTGAGGTTTGTAGAGCACTCCAGCTAAGAACCCTAAATGCCCCATCCACAGTATTCCATAGGATGAAACCATGGCAGTTAAAGTGGAATAAGAGTGCTATAATTCTGTTGTGTAAATGAGCTCCAGGATTTGAGACTCTACTCAGCAGTGGAAACCCATTGGGTGACCTTGGGCAAATCACAATCTCTCTCTCACTCAGAGGAAGGCAATGGCAAATTTCTTCTCAATACATCTTGCCAAGAAAACCTTATGACACAGTCACCATAAAATGGAATTGATCTGAAGGTGCATAACAACAAGAGGACAAGCAGGGATATCTCTTATCAGCTTTGCTTTTTCCAAAAATCTTTCCCACCATGTTTATGAAGAAATATGTGCATTTTGGAATGAATGAACCACACAAAATTGTCAACCATCTGTGCTGGCTAAATTCAATAGGTACAGCTCTTCCAGCATATGGAAGAATTACTTTTTGGATTACAGTTCCCAGAATTCCATAGCCAGCATGGCCAATGGCCATGGTTTCAGGGTATTCTGAGAGCAGTTGTCAAAAAAGCAATGTTTCCAAGCCTGAAGCTATTCCTAGTACACAGAGGATCATGTTGTGTCTACATGTGGTGTAGCTAATAAAGACGAGGAACCTTTAGGGTTGGGCAGGCATCCTAACTCACAATCACAAACACAGTTGAATACATAAGGATTCAAATTCAGTTTTTCTGGGCTTGGCAGACCATTGTTTAGTCCCAACTAGAAAAGACTCAATTAATCAAATATTGAGTAATGAATTCACATATAATTTAATGCATTTAATTTCATGAGTTTACACGAGTCAGGATTAACAATAGAATTTAAATCAGCTAGACAGAGGGGAATCAGTCATATCTATTTTTCCTTCCTTATTCAAATTTTTCCATTAAATGTATGCAGAAACCTATGAATGTTTACAATTTCTTATAACTGCCTCAACAAACCCAGTGAAGTCTGCACTCATCTCTACTTAATCAGTATCAGTGCGACTGCTCTTGTAATTGTAGACACTGGAGACACAAATCCGTTCCTTTCTGCAACTAATGCAATGATTCCCCCAACATTGCTCCTCCTACCCCACAACAAGTACTGCATTGCTGGAATTCAAAGATATAGCCATTTTAGTCTGTAGAATCAGTATGTAGAGAGGCCTTTGAGACTAACTAAAGAAAGAAGTTGGCAGCATGAGCTTTCTTTCTTTAGTTAGGGGTTGTACAGACCGGCACTTTGTGCTGCCTGTATGTGCAGTAAGGGCTGAGCATCCACATGCTCAGAGCCATTACCACGCTGCCCGGACACCATGATAACACATGCCGGGCACAGTGCCCAAACAGCGCTGCACAGAAGGGGCATCATGATGCCATGCTGCGGTGCTTATGACACCACTTCCAGGATGTAAAAAGAAGCCCCCCTTTGGGGCTTCTTTTTGCTCCTTCCAGAGGCTGTGGCATGTGGTTGCCGCAGCCTCAATCCAGGGCTCAAAGGGGCAGCATTTAGCTGCCCCTCTGTAGAGGCCCTTAGTCTCAAAGGTGCTACAAGATCTCTCTACATACTGCATGGTTTGTTGTTACAGTGTTATTTTGGGGGAGGATTGCTACTTGTCTGAATATAAGGTAGCAAGGTGTGTGTATTCTCTTATATTGAGAAGGACCCTCCTCCTTTTTCACAGAAGTACAGAAACCTATCTCCTGCTGCAGGACTGCATAAAGAGGTTCCTTTACTAGTCCATCTCCTATTGGCATGGGACAAAACAACAACGGGAAGCATCACTGGACAGGAAATGTGGTTGTTAGGGACTTTCTATGTCCTTTGGATGATATACTGAGAAGAAAAGGAATAGGAAAGTTTATTTCAAACAGTGCTGGACAGTCGATGTAGCCTGGAATTTTATTAGTGGCCCTGCACCTGTGTAATAGTCATCATACATGGCCCCAAACTGGCTATGTGGGTGGACCCCAGCACTGTCAATCTGCTGTTACACAGTTAGGGAAACAGTGTTACACAAGGAGGCACTGAATACTTTCTTGCACAATGTTCCCAATACTTTCTTGTGAAATGCCTCCCAGATCCAGGAAAGTGGTCCTTGTGCCTTCATCCTTGGCTGTATAATAGCCATATGGCACTGTGGGGCAATTCTACCCCCTGAACACTAATTGGCCATGGGGGATGCATTTCATTGTGCTCTGGTTGCCACTGCACAGCAGGAAAGAAGAAGAAGCCATGGACCTTGGACTTTTAGCTAAGTGGAGCTTTGTGATCTGTTAGTATTGAGTAGCATCTTGGCTGCTCTTGGCTATTCAATATTAACTGTACAGCTGCGAGTGTTGTGGAATCCCCCTCTTTTTTGGTTAAAAGATGGAGCAGTCCCCCCCCCCTAATAATTATGGTAATGTTCTAATCTCTACTCTGTGATCATCCTTCATTTACATAGCATTGAAGCCATGGCTATATGAGGACTTGTGTAAAAAAATGTATGTTCAGGATCAGGACAAACACTTGTGGCCTTTACACATATCCGGGCCTCTAAGAATCAGCTTAAGAAGCAATAGAGCCGATAATGCTAACTGTACATTGTAAAATAAGCTTATTTTGATTCTCATAAGTAGCATTACAATTTGAAGGACTAGTGCTAGCATGCAGTGGAAATCCAAAGTGTTTGCATTTGCTTCTTTAATACATGATAACCTATCATTTTAAAACTGCAATATGAAGTTTCTGCTTCTAGTATGCTGAAAACAAGTGGTCTGGCCTTCACATTTGAACCGCTGACAAATTTTTAATGAATTTGATCAGCTGCTTACACCTCAGGTAGTTTGCAGTTCAGTGCCAAAAGCAGTATCCAGATTTCTTGGTATTTGTTCTTTTTCCATTCTTTTGGGAGCAATTTTGCCTGTCTGCTACCATCATAGTAGTGTCATGTTATTATTACATGCCAGAAAACATCCCAGAGAAATGTAATACTGTATTGTTTTGAATTCATAAAGAAATATGCAGTTACGCAAATCCAATAAATAAATGCCTAACTTACCCAACTTAATTTACACACATACACACGACTTTATCACAATGGAGGCTTCCCATGAGTAAATCAGCATTAAATTGTTAGAAATCATAAAAGAAGCGTGATCGGAGTTCTGCCTGTTATTTTTGCCTTCTACATGGCAAGAAACAAATCTTGTTTCCTATTTCATTTATAATATTTTTCAATTTTTCTCTTTTGATCTTATTTCTCTTTTATTGCAGTATGTGTCTCTGTGTGTGTTTGACTGTGTAGACTTTATCACACAGGAGGCTTCCTATGAGTAAATCGGCAGAAAATTGTTAGAAATCATAAAAAAATGTGTGATTGGGGTTCACATCCCTGCATGCTTCTCTTGTGAGTAAATCATGGAGGCATTGGGGCTTGCTTCTCCCATCAGTAAATCATTATGGAGCTGCCATTTGGCAATAAAAGAAGATCCTGTTATTACCAAATGGCAGCTCCAAGGATGATATAATGATGGGAGAAGCAAGCCCCGATGCCTCCAAAATGATTTACCCGCGAGAGAAGCATGCAGGGATGTGAATCCCAATCACACTTCTTTTACGATTTCTAATGATTTTCTGCCAATTTACTCATGGGGAGCCTTCTGTGTGATAAAGTCCACACCATCAAACACACAAACAAACACATACTGCAACAAAAGACAAATAAGATTAAAAGAGAAAGATTGGAAAATATCATAAGGGCATTCTTTTTTTTTAGTGCAACTGTCTGAATAATTTTGCTAATGCATTCTGGTTTGGTTGTTCACACTTATATTTTTTATTCGAACTGCATCTATGCACATCACTGCAAGTTCTGTTGCCCGCACTTGTCAGCACTCAAATAAAGATAGAGTTAATGATGCGATATATTCGAAGCATGTTCAAGGTATGCAGAGTTTTATCCTGGTTTATCCCAGGTCTATTCATATTGGTTATTGACGCAGCCGACAATGCGAATCTTTTAAGAAAACTCAGGAAAAAAAGCCCAAGATGGATTATCCCAGGTTAAGTGGGGGGTTTTGGCAGCCTCAAACTTAATTGGATGCTTTCAAAATGTATGTGGACAACAAAGATGCAATCCACATTCTATGGGGATTATTTTCACCATTTGAATAACCCCAAGGACAGGTTTTATGGCTCACAATAAAGGACATTTTGCAATTCCTCCCAGACCCCTGATATAAGGTTGAAATGCAGGACATGTCCAGGAAAAAAGAGGACCTCTGGTCACCCTGGGGAAGATATGTTGTAGTTCTAGTGAGTGGAACTTTATTATATATCTCGCAATATATCTTGGCCACATTTTCATAAGTGCCTTCTATATAGTATATACATTGGGATAAATGAGGTGTACCTATATTTGACTGGCTGCCATAAAATTGGACAACACACATTGATATCAGATATGTATATGGCCAGCTCAGTATATGTAGCCTGCCCATCAATATCATACATTTCATGTGCATGTGTTTGTTCTTAGAGGCCACATTTTCATAAGCCCCTACTATATAGTATATATGTTGGGATAACTGAGGCAGCCATGAAACTGGGCATCACACATTGATGTCAGATATGCATACTGCCAGGTCACTGTAGCCTTCCAATCAGTTTCATACATTGCCTGAGCTTTATGCAATTATGTGGATGTCCTTGTTCTTAGAGGCATGCATTCCAAAATGTTGAATGGCTTGTTAAGGAATGTGGCTTCTTTCTTTGCCGCTTTCAACATCTTCAAAGCCTGACATTTCATATGCTGCAAACAAGGCATGCCAGCTGATTCCCCCAGTGAAAATATCTCCTGCAGTCTGGGAGAGCCTTAAGTAATTAGCAACTGTGGCAAAAGAACAAGGTCACTGGTTGCCACGTGATCTTTCTGTGCTTAGCTGTTAAGAACAGAAGATGCTGCAGTTCGTGATGTATCAATTTCTTAAGCAGATAAGAGCTAAGATAGGGGGGAAAACTGAGGAGAAAACTGAGGCCTAAAGCTTGCTATGTCTCTTTTAGGTTGATGTATTTCTACATACCTTTTTCTCTATCACTCAATCCTTTTTTTAAAAAAACAATGTTTCCAGTGACAGGTAAGTGGGCAGGATGGAAGAAATGTGCATATAAAACAAGAGGAAAAGATATCTCTTAAAACAGTGCTTTATCATGATACAAAATCCTCCTCCTTCTTGCTTGATAGCAGTGTAATTCTAAGACCAATAGTTCTTCCTCTGTTATCTGAGGACTTTTTCAGCAGAGATCTCCATGGAGCCATAGGACAAAGAGTCTTGGGATGCAATCTAATCTTTGCTCAGTCTTTGGATGCGATTTAAGTTGGAGAGATCTTCTCTTCATTCTCTTCATATACAAGCCTTCCCTTCATCCTCCATCTTGAAGGAGAGAGAGGCAGGCTAGCACCACCAGGTCTGCCTGGAAGAAAAAAAGACCTCCTTCAGCCACCATCTTGAGGGAGAGAGATTGTATTGTATTGTATTGTATTGCATTTTTGTACTGTACACCGCTATGATCATTGTGGAATAGCGGTCTATAAATAAAATGTATTATTATTATTATTATTATTATTATTATTATTATTATTATTATTACAGTATTATTATTATTATTATTATTATTATTATTATTATTATTATTATTATTATTATTATTATTATTAAATGAAAGATGCGTCTTAGGTGCCAGTATGGCGAAGCATGCTGCTGAGTGATAGTCCTCATGAATAAGAAGGAAACAGTGTGAAGAATTCTCAGTTTGAAGTTAAAGAAATTAAGGTCACAGTCGTATGCAGATGAACTATGAAGTATGTTCCATGTAAACATGCATGTAGTGGCTTAGCGTTTAAGATACCAACTCTGACAACCACAAGGTTGGCAGTTCAGCAGTTCAACACCCAAGCACCACATGATGGAGTGAGCTCCCATCACTAGTCTCAGCTTCTGCTAATCTAGCAGTTCAAAAACATGTAAAAGTGCAAGTAGATAAATAGGTACCACATTGGTCGGAAAGTAACAGCATTCTATACTGTCATGCTGGCTACATGATCATGGAGCCATCTTAGGCAGCACTGCTTTCCTTGACCAAGGCACGTTACAGACCGCCGAAAAGCGGCAGCCTGCACCCGCCCCTTTCCCCGCTGGATCGGGGCCTCAGTGGCCAGAGCGGCAGCCATTGAGGCCCCGATCTGCCGCTTTCCAGGCCGCGGGGAAGCGGCAAAAGGCCCATTTCCTGAGACCTGAAAAGGGGTGTCGTTGGGGCTTCAAGCCCCAAGGACACCCCGCGGTGGCGGGGAGGAGGAGAAAGGGGCCACTTGGCCCCTTTCTCCCTTGCGTTGCTGGGCGCAGCCATCTAAAGGCTGTGCCCAGGGACACAAGACCAGGAAGGAGCTTAATGCGCCCTTTCGTCCGCGCAGGCATCACATCTGCGCCACCTTGTTTGGAGGCGGCGCGTTCGTGACGCCATCATGGCGGCCCCCATGTAGATGGGGTGCCGCCATCTTGTACGTCCTCAGGATGTATTAGGCTTGGGGGCGTCAAGAAGTGACACCCCTTTTTAAACCTAGGACGTCCTGAGGACGTCCCTTATGGCCGTTTGTAACGCGCCCTAGTAATGGAGATGAGCACCATCCCCTACAGTTGGACATGACTAGACGATCACATCAAAAGGGAAACCTTTACCTTTTTAAACATGCATGTAATCTCATGCCCTCCATTTGAGCCTGATATTAGAATCATAGAGCTGGAACAAACCACAAGCAACACTGTGATGGTTAAGTAGTATAACATCCCAAACCCACAAATAGAGAACACTGAATTTTTCAAAAAGCCTCCAGCTTTAGAAAAACCTTTAGATGCTATTTCAGTAAAACATGCCAAGCACAGACCCATTAAAAGGAAAGTTTTACCTTTTTTGGATGTAGAAATTTCAAAGACCCCCATTGGTTCTCTTCTTTAGGATTCCTCTGTTGCAGCTAAAATGTGGTATCTTCAAATTACCCTCTAGCATTTCTGAATGACAACCAAAATTGTGACACTATGTACAATTTGCTTGAAAGCATTTAATTTCATTATGGTGTTTTTGGTACTTTGAAGCCTTTGTTCACAACTTTCCCAATATTTTACTTATTTACTAAATGAATTTATAATCTGGCCTTTAAAAAAAGTATATGCCACCTCTTAGAAAATAGATAAAATTAGATTTAGAGCCAAATCCTACCCAATTAGACAAGGAATTATGTTAATCTACACTTAGTAGTAGTGACAAAAATAAATTTAAAGCTAGTGTTTGTATAAAGAATCCCCCACCCCACCCCACCACTGCCATATGAATAAGTAGATACTGAAAACAGGCATTGCTCTCCCTTTCACTCTGGGGTGAAATGAGATTATATGCCTGGTCTGTGTTTCAAAGACATGAAAGATGTCTTTATGTTCTACAATGTTCTTTTCCTTAGCTTTGTATCTTGAAAAGACAGGTGCTTTGTTTTATGATTGCTGCTGGAAGGTAATCATGGGCTGAAATTTGTGAGCCTGATTGCTGAGGCATGCAGCTCCAAGGCAAGTCAATTGGCAGAGGGAAAGACATGGAAATAGCAGGGAATATGCATTTCCCTTAACATCGAGTTTGACCCTGAGATGATCAGATACACACCTATTGATGATGTTGCTGCTGCTCTTCTAACTTGAGAAAGCTCTAATGAAGCCCTTTAGGAAAAGATGTGCTTCCTGTTATCTCTTGAAGTGGAGAAAAGGTCAAACGTGGCTCATAATCCCATTCCTCCCATCACCCTGTGGCAAATAACACTGAAACATCCTCTGCTCCTTCTCAAATTTCTATAGAAAATAACACCAATCCAATAGCTACTTTTATTAGCCAGATCAGTACTAGCTTAATGGTGAGTTCCTCAGCCATTCTGCACACTAACCTCTGTAAGTGAGGGCTGGTAGCAGAGATGTAGTGACAGGGGAATGAAGACTATGGCGGGATACAGACCGCCCCTTTCCCTGACGGATCGGGGCCTCAGCTGCCACAGCGGCAGCCCAAGAGGCCCCGATCTGCTGCTTTTCCAGGATGGGGGGAAGCGGCAAAATGCCGCTTCCCCATGGCCTGGAAAGGGGTGTCCTTGGGGCTTCATGCCCCAAGGACACCCCAACAGCAGCGGGGAAAGGGAGAAAGGGGCCACTCGGCCCCTTTCTCTTTGTATTGCTGGTGTGGCTGTTTAAAGGCCACACCAGCGATACGCGCAGCCAACCTTTCTGGTGCCGCTGAAAGGGTGCCACAAGCACCCTACAGTGGTGCAATGACATAATGGCAGCACCATGCCTGTTTGGACGCTATGTGGCCGTTAGCGGCGCCTGTGTGAACAGGGCACCACCATTTTGTATGTACTCTGTACGTACTTGGGTTGTGGGAATCAAAAAGAGACACCCCCAGGCAACCCTAGTACGTAAGGAGTACGTACGAAATGGCCCGTCTGTACAGGACCTTTGTCACCCCAATAGGAATTCTACCCCCCTTGCAATATTCCTTCAGTTCTCAGGTTTCTAACATTGCAGTTGAGCATTTAGAAATAGAGTTCAAGCATTCATTGAAAAGGATAAAGTACATGGCATAGTGGTTTGAGCTACAACTCTGGAGTCTAGGATTCGATTCCTGCTCATCTGTGAAACCCACTGGGTGACCTTGGGCAAGTCACATTTTCTCACCCACAGAGGAGGGTGATGGCAAACCTCCTCTGAACAAATCTTGCCAAGAAAATTCCATGAATTCCTTATGGTAGCTGTATGTCAGAAATTACTTAAAGGCACACAACACAATACACACACACACACACACACAGAATCCTTCACAACAAATTTACTAAAATATTGTATATGGACAAGGAAGCTTTTCCACACATGTATGCTTGGCACACTGCAAGACCCACCTTCAGAGCATCTACAGCTAAGTGTGAAATTTCATTCTCAACTTTGACATATGTGTTGACACCATACGGGCATTCAGTGCTTTATCAGAAAAAGCAAATTTAGTAATCTTGGCTTTTCAAAGTTACATATTAGAATGCATTTTAAGTGAACAGTTTCTCTATGGCTCTGCAGAAAAACCATAGCTCATTAGACCTTATTGACAATTCAGATCATAATAATAGGTGTTGTTCAGTATTCATTTCCTTTTTGTCCCTCATATTTAGCTTACATAGCAGTTTTGCATGTGGGAAATACTAGTTTGCTTTTTTGAAAGTACTGCAACATACTTCCTAATTAAAATGCATTAAATGTTGGTTATATTTTTAGCATTACCTATGAACACATTTCCCCACAGAAACATCTTTTATAATGACTAATTCCCAAACCTCCCCCCCCCATACTTGTCTGTTTTCTCACCCACACCATGAAAATTGTCTTGCTACACTCCTGATTAGTAGTGAGACCCTTCCTGGAATGTGGGCCTTGGTGAGTGCTTACCAATACTCACTGGTCCTCAATATCTATGAGGTTTTAGTCCCACTCCCTGTATCTAGACCAGGGGTAGGCAACCTTTTTGAGCCGGGGGCCGGGTTGCTGTCCCTCAGACAACTGGGGGACCGAAGCCGGGGAGGTGGAACTTCCACCCTCCGGGGGCGGGGCTGCATGCCATGCCAGGGGTAGAGCTTCAACCCTCTGGGGCAGAGCCGCACACCGGGGGCGGAGCTTCCACCGAAGCCCCGCGGGGAGGAGGAGGCGTGTGCCCGCCCTCTCCTCCTCGGTCCCTTCCCTCGGCTGAATGGGCTCCAAGGGGCCCTTTCGGCTAAAGAGGAGGGAGGCCAAAGGGAAGGGCTTGGGCACCCGTCCCAGGCCCTTCCCTTCAGCCGAAAGGGCTCCAAAGGCTGTGGAGGAGCCCAGGAGGCGGCAGGCCATTTCCGTGGGCCCCTTTTTGGCTCGTGCAGCCCCAGGCCTCCCTCCAGAGAGAGGCCTGGGGCTGCAAGGGCCCTGGGGGGAGCCCACAGAGTCAGCAGGCCGCTTCCGTGGGCTCCTTTTCGGCCCTTGTGGCCCCAGGCCTTCCTCTGGAAAAAGAAGAAGAGGGAGAGGGGAAAAAGAGGAGGAAGAGAGGAAGAGGAAAAGAAGGAGGAAAAGAAGAGGAGGAGGAAGAGAAGAAGAAGAGGAGGAAAAAGGCAAGAAGGGGAGAGGAAGAGGAAGGAGGAAGGTGGGGAAGAAGAGGAGGAGGAGGAAGAGAGGAAGAAGAGGAGGAAGAAGAGGGGAAGAAGAAGAGGAGGAGGAGAGAGGAAGAAGAAGAGGAAGAGGGAAGGAGGAAGAAGAGGCAGAGAGGAAGGAGGAGGAAGACAAGAGGGGAAAAGAAGAGAAGAGAAGAAGAGAAAGAAGGGGAAGAGGGAAAGGAAGGAGAAGAAGAAGAAGGGAGAAAGAAGACAGGAAGACAAGAGGGGAAGAAGAGGAGGAAGAAGAGGAAGAAGAGGAGGAGGAAAGGGAAAGGAGGAGCCCTCAGAGCCAAGAGGGCAGGGAAGCCTCCATGGAAAGGCTAACTTGCCCCCCCTGGGCTCCAGCCAGGGGCCCAGGCCGCCCTGGGAGCCCGAGAGGGCAGGGAAGCCTCTTCATGGAAAGGCTTCCTTGCCCTCTTGGCGGGTGGAGGCAGGACCGGGCTGTTCCTCCTCCTCTCTGCTGCTCTTAAGGCCAAGGGGAGCTTGGAGGCCAGAGGAGGAGGATGCGTGTGCGGCAGGCGGCGGCGGCAGGACCGGGCTGGGGCCGGTCCTGCCACCTCCACGGGCCACATATGGCCCGCGGGGCAGGGGTTGCCAAGCCTGATCTAGACAAATGTCAGGGGTGGGCATCACCAGGCACCATGTGAAGGACACATCTCAGTAATGGGTTAACTGCTAATTCTCAGAGCCATCAGAACCAGTTTTTTTTGCCTGCCATCCTTGCCTTGCTTTGTCTTCAAGAAGATGAAGCCTAGAATAAGTAGATAAAAAATGAACAGCAGTGATGAGTGCCTGGAAGGAATTCCATTAGTGTATATTGCCCAATCTCCTGCACCTTGCCAATCAGAGCTAATGTTGTTCTGTATTAGTCACAAGGAGTAAAAGTGATGGGAATGCAAGATGTAGTCTGGGAGAAAGCCTTAGGTGTGAGAAGTAAAGTGGCGAACACATTTACTATACTTCCACACGCAAAAATTCAAACAACACGTCTTAATAACAACATCCCACCTTAAACATTGAAATAAAACGCACTTAACAAGTGTGCTGTTTTCTGAACTTCATCAGAGTGAGCAAGCTTCCTCTAAATGGTGACAGTGATGATGATGAGAACAACACCTACAACAAGAAACAGAGATTCAGCATGTCGGAAAGGGAAAACAATGTGGTTCCTGTAATGATAGATGCTCCAAACAAACTGCAGAATGAAATTGCTGTACATAAGAGCACAATAGTACAGTTACAAAAGTGATATTACTTGGAACATGCCACTTTATCTGATAATGCTTCAGTGATTCCGAGACTCTGGATAGAGTCAAATTTTTTGATAGTCCAAAGCTACAATCAGTAAGAGTAGATTGTGAAACAGCAGCTAAAAGCAGCAGCAGCAGCAGCAGCAGCAACCCCTTTTACTGACATCTAAAGATCAATAAAGAAATTATAAAATTCCCAAGTCAGGCTGTTCTCTATGATTATCTAGGATGGGATTAGGAGCCTTCTTGGAAATGGTCAGCCAAGAGATGAGGAGAATCTTAATTTAACCTCATACCATCCTGAACATAGCTTATTTGGAGGCTAAAGAGGCTCAGGCTAGGTAAGTACTGAATGAGAGATCACTAGGAAATACCACAGTTTTCCAGGTGAGGGAAGGAAAGAATCTACCTGAAACCCTGAACAGCAAACAGCCATTCAGCATGGTAGAAAATACTGGGCAACAGAAACCAAAAGCTCCCATGTCAATAGTGCAGTGAATCTGCTCTGGATTTTATTGCAGTTTTAGAGGAGTTTTGCACAATGCGGAGCCGATAACCTCCAACATTCCATACATGAAAAGCAGGACACATCTTCCCAAGCAAGGCAGAGTGTGGTCAGCAGTGACAAAGTACTAATGAGGAAGGATACACAATCCAAGAGTTTGTTTTGCCAAGCACTACTGGGAAGGGAAAACTCCACCACTTCCAAGCCTCTCCTTTCGCTAAGCTGAGTGCAAAATACTTTGAACGAGTTTGTAGCAACTGAAGTACTGTAAGCTGAGTAGAAAGGGTAAACAGAATGGCCCTTACAAATGGAAGGTTTTGCAGCTCTGACGAAGCCACTGTGGGTCCAACCATGCGAATTCACTTTAAAACTGAATGTATTATCACACGGATTGCTTTCATGGGGGTCATTCCAAGGCAGATCCACAGTCAATCCAAAGTGACTCCTGATTTTGTGAATTCCGTAACATGCAAATTCACAAAAATTGTTTCCAAGCTCACTTTGATTTCAATCCTTATTGGTCTGGTGTGGAATGCAACTTTGCTTACGTCCTGGCACACCGCCCCAAACTCCAAGTTCACATTTCCCATGATGCTGCGCTGTACTTTTGCCCCATTTGCTTCCAGTGCCCTTCAAGAACGGACATTGGATGTAGCTGACAGAGATGAAGGGAATGAAACAGGAGGCTGGGAGAGAGATGGGAGCAACGGAGGGGGCCATCGGAGGCTGGGGGAGGGGAGCAGCAAACTCCAACTCTTAGAATTCCATAGCCTCGAGCCAAGGATCCCACACAACAACTCGAATTCCAAGCATTCCATAGCACGAGCCAGGACAGTTAAAGTGGAGTAAAATTGGATTATTTCCCAGTGCAGATGCAACCTAAGAGAAGGCAACTATTACAAAGGGAAGGAGAGTGGATTGAATCAGGGAGGTGGTACTTTAGGGAGAGGAGAATAAGGGAAACTGATCATTTCTGCACTCCTCCAAAAGGGGTCTCCTTCAGAGCCAAAGGATTTACTTCCAAGTAAACCTGCAGCTTCTACACTGATTATTTGCAATGAAAGAAATTAAATATATCTATTATTCTTATAATAATAAAAAAATTATTCACGTGCAAAAATAATAATAAAACAACAACATAAATTTTGCCAGTGATCAATTGGATGAAGCAGGGGACATTTAGAGAGAGGTGATACATTCAGGTGAAGCAGAGGGCATGTAGGGATAGGTGACATCCCCCTATCATTTACTGAGACTAGCATTCACGTGAAACTGGAACCAGGAAGTGGCCCCCTCTTCACCCAGAAGTGCAAAGGTGGCACAATGTGTCAGACTCCCACTGACATGCGCAAAGGTCCCAATTCAATAGTTTGAATCCACATGGTATCTACCAGTGTGATAATTAATGTGCACCCACTCCGCTTTGACTCAGGAATCACCACATTCGTTCTTCACGTGTAATAATTCATCACGTGAATTGCCTTGGATTCAAATTGACTCTGCTTCACCTTCACTACGAATTGGCTCTACATTGGAGTCAGGGACGTAGCCAGGATTTTGCGAAGGGGGGGTCCAGACTAAGTGCCACCATTATAATGGGGCTTGGGTGCGGGGGCGCAGCAGCACACACCATTCACTTTATCTAATGGAAGGGGGGAGTCTGGACCCCAAGAAACTCCCCCCCCCCTTGGCTAATCCCTGTTGGAGTTCAGTCTCATGCCAATGAGTAGAAACAATGAGGATTTTGTAGCTCCTGCCCCAGAGCTCCATGAGATTCCAGCAGGTAGCAAACACAGCTTCCACCAGAAACTTGAATTTGATGGAGTGTATTTATTAGTTTCCTGTTAGAAGGTTTCCCTTTCACTTCCCCCAACTGAGAAGAAATTACTCTAGGTTCCAACTTAAAGAACTAAAGATCCCAGGTATCGGTTCTAAATCCAAAAACATCTTATAAAGAACTCTCTTCCCAAAGGTTTCTCATTCCCCTCAGTGTAGAATGCCTCTCTTTCACTTAAGTGCTACTACAGGAGTCTTGTGGGTTTGTCCATCCCTCTCACTCATACTCTCACCCAACCATCCACCTCTCCCCTGAGCCCGCTGAGAGTTGTTGCCCATACCTCTCCCAGCATACTCACTCTCTCAAGCTCAGCCAGCTTCCTCTGATGTCCTCGCTTCTGTCCTCTTACTGATTCTGGCTCCCATCACTCAGCTAGCCACACCGTAGTTGCCTTCAAGTCCAGCCACATGACTGGGTCACCACCCCAACCCTTTCCCTCCTACTCCCATCGCTGGCCCTGCAGCTTTACTATCTTACAACTTCTCTCCTCAGTATTGTCCTCTGGCTCGGGTGTCTCTTGAAGTCAACTTCTTCTTCCTCTCTCGTGGGACTCTCCTCCCCATATCTTCAGATTGACTCCTCTTATTGTCCCCACTTCGGCTTCTTTCCCTATCCCCTCTTGGGCCCACCCCTTGCTCAGAGGCCCAGAAGTGTGGCCCCAACACCATCTGCTGGCCTCCTCTCCATCAGTTGCCAGTGGAGCATGGCGTGGTTGCGGCAAAACTCTCAACCTTCTGCTCTGGCAACGACCTCCCCCCCCCCCCATTGCCCATGGATGAGTCACTGGGAGGGGTTTGGTTGTGGCAAGCACCCAAACCCCTCTTCAAAGTGAACATTTGGGAACATTTTGTTTACCCAATGGCATACAGTATTTAACGCAAAAAGTATAAAAATACAAACTCACAGAAACACAGCATTTTCTTGCCTCTCTTAGCTCATTCCCTTTCAAGTAAAATATGTTCTTTGGTGCCAAAAGGTTTCTATCTCATGTCACAGACTTTCAAAAAGCATCTGAAAATGTAAGATGAAAGAGATTAATCAGATTTTCCTTGTCAAATCAGAACCCATTGGAGTGAGAGCCATTTGAAGATAAGGCCCGTTACATACGGGCACTTAGTATGCGCAAGCGCAAACTGAGGGTGAAAGGGGCGGTGCTTCCGCACCCCCTAACCCTAGTGCGCGCTCTGCGTGCACAAAATGGCAGCGGCCGTTCCAACGTGCCACTGCCATGAGACGTCACGGCCACGCTGCCTCTATAGGGCAGCGCAGACGTGACGTCCTCACTCCACGCCAGGGCGCATGGTGTGCCCTTAGCGTTGAGCAGGAAGGAGCTCCGTTTCGGAGCTCCTTCCTGGTTTGGTCTGCTGGGCGCAGCCTTCACACGGCTGCGCCCAGTGGACCAAAGGAGAAAGGGGCCAAGCAGCCCCTTTCTCCTCCTCCCTGCCGCCGCATGGGTCCTTGGGGCTTGAAGCCCCAGGACACCCCTTTTCAGCTGCGGGAAGCGGCGTTTTGCAGCTTCCCGCAGCCTGAAAAGCAGTGGATCAGGGGCCTCAGCGCGGCCGTCTAGCCACTGAGGCCCCGATACACCGGGGAAAGGGGCGGGTACAGCCTGCCCCAAATGGGCGGTCTGTAACCCGCCAAAGTTCATCAATTTGGGTAGCTCCTTTAAAGTGTGGATTAAATCTTAGAATGATTTTTTCGCGTATCCCTGCCATGTAAGCCATCAGCTCTGGTGAATCTGGGCTAGAACAAAGATCTGATCAGCAGAAGGCAAGCTTCCTATGTTTTAAGATTCTTTGGATTCTGTTGTATTACTTTACTAATTAAAGGCACACTCTCAAGAAGGAAGTAAAGATTTACTTTTCCAAGAATGGCTCAGGTCAATTATATCCAAACCTGATTGTTATTGAGGGATATATCTATCAGCTTTGAGTGTAGTTTTTATTAATTTTGGGTGGAATTATGTTAATTCAGTCCCCTTCTAGTTGACTACCAGAGTGGGAAAATATTTAAATAAAAATGTCAAGGTACAGCAGGACCTTGAACTGACCCCACGCAACACACAAATGCGAAGAATCTCTACCTTTTGGTGCCTACATACTGAATTCAATCAACTGCAGTAAGATAGAGGAGGAGGAGAGAGGAAGATTGACTTAAGGCAGGTGAAATTAAAACAGGTGACTCAGCAACATTAATGCTTGCTTTGTTCTTTCATCTTGAATTACCAGTGTGCCTGCAAGACATTTTGTGCCGAAGGAGCCAGTTCTGCACAATTCACCAGTTTGCAGTCAAAAGACCGAGCTGAACTGCAGAGGTATTAGTCTTTGTAGAACAATTGTGCTCTAGGTGTCTTTGGAAAAAGGGGGGGAGACTACAACATTGCCATGAAAGCTCTAGGATTTCAAATGGAAGGAAGGCAAGGAAATCTCAATTCCTGCCTGCTTGCTAGTCAAAGTGACTCAAAATGGCAGAGAAAGAAAATGAGACTCAAATGCCAGCAAACATGATAGGTCAAGTAATTTTTGGACTATTAAAATGGTGGCCAGGAAGTTATCCATTAAATATGAACTCACATCCCCCTAAAAACCAACTCTAGTTGAAAAGTAGACAGTTAGTACTGGGAATGTGGTAGGAAGAATGTGTGTGTTTGATGGTCCTTAACCTGGAAACAAGTCAAGTTATTTTAAAAAATGGATGTCTAGTGGTGATGTGTGATTAATTTTAGAAATGGCTTCTAAACTCTGGGAACTATGGAATCCAGTCACAGTTTTGATGGTACCATCAAGAGTAGATGGACCCTTTTCAGCCCCATTTGTGAGAAATTCCACACCACTGTCATCCACTTGTCAGAAATAGCAGCACTTTGGGAGGTGATAAAATGTAGCGAGGGTGTAAACACATGGCTATCTGTAAACCAATATGGCAGAGAGAAGAGACTGCAAAGGAATACTGAATAAGGATATAATAAATAGCAACTGTGTTGAAGGAATGGCAGCATCATGTCAGAATAGATGGTTTAGCATAGGAATCCCAGAAAATCAAGAGTGTTGCTATAATTCTGGCACATGGACCCTTCTATCCCAGTACCTCATCCACAAGGAAGCCTAATTTAAATAAGTAAATAGCTGAAATTACCATAACTAGCATATGCTCATATCATGAAATAAAAACGAAGATAATTTCTGACTTTTTAACATTTCACCCCAGTCCCCAAAATTCCTCATAGGATTTTTTCCCGAGATTTTTAGATGTAATCACTGAAATCTGATTATTCAAGGTTTTGTTTCTTCAGTTGGATAGATAAGATTCAATTAAAAAAGAGCCAGCTCCTATTTAACTGTCTTGTGTGGCTTTTGCAAGAAATCAAAAAATAAAACACACCAAGGACTTTCCTGCTGTAATATGCTTACGCCTTCAGAGCCAGACCATTTTATCGCATGAGGCAGAGCCAATGGCACACACATGAGTTGCCATATCCGTTTTTTCCTGGGACCAATCCCGGATTGGAGGGTCTAAAAATGTCCCGTTCCCACTGGGCATTTTAGACCCTCCGTCCTGGATTGTTCCCTTATCCAGGCCCACATTTTGTCAGTCTCCAGTCGAGACTGGTGACTGGCAAAATGTACCCAGAACAAGGCAAGAATAATTGGCTGAGCTAGTCCTCAGCTCTGCCTCCGTCCCTCCTGAGTCACCAAGGTCCAGTAAGGCCTCCCTGGGGCTTGGGGGCTAGGCTGTGCCACTGCCGCCATGCCACTGCTGCCACCAGGGCCTTCCAAGGGGCTTGGGAAGGACTAGGCAGTGCCACTGCCACCATGCCTTTGCCGCCACCAGAACCCAGTAACGACTCACGGGGGGCTTGGGGTGCTAGGCCTTGCCACTGCCACCATGCCGCCGGCGCCACCAGGGCCTGGTAAGGCAGTGTTGACGCTGACGCCAGGGCCCAGTGACCCTAGCTGAGGGGCTTGGGGGACTTGGGGGGTCAGGCCACCCCGCTGCCACTCCCAAGGCCCGGTAAGGCCTTGATGGGGGGCTTGAACATGACCTAGGCGGGTTACAGACGGGCAAAAGGGGTGTATTCATGACGTCATGAAGGTAGAGCCTTCAGACGGCCCTTACCTGAAGCCGTCATGAACACGCCCCCCACACGCCTCAAGCGGGAAGAAGCGGCATTAAAAAGTGCTGCTTTTTTTTCCGCTTCTTTTTGATTTGCGGCATACGTGGCCAGCTCCGTCTGTAAGCTGCTGCACAATACGTCAGAATTGCTACGCCGCAAATATAGTTGGCCGTTTAAAGCTCCGTGTCAGCTGCGTCGCATAATGGGTCAGGGTTCCCGGGACATGCGCGGTTGCAGTCAGGCTTTAATTGCAACATCCGATGCCATGCAGCTGTGGAAGCTGCGGCACACCTGCGGCGCATTTTAAGCCTCGTAACCCAACCCTAGAGCCACTTGTGCGCATGCGTTGCTAGAACACAGGAAGTTGTAAGTTTTGCTGGCGGATGTTTTGGTTGTAGAAAGTGAAATAGGAAAGTTTGGAATTTAAAGTGACCCCCTACACACATTCCTGCGCCATTTTCACCTGGGAACGGGCCATCGGCTGCCCTGGCACAGCTGTGTGGCGGCTCCCCTTTGCCACCAGGCAGGATGGCTCAGCCATCCACCAGCACCCCGAAAAAAGGCAGGGGGACGTCTTGGTCTCATACTGAGATGGCTGACCTGATAGCTATATGGTCCAGCCAAACATTTTGCAGAAACTGGAGCAGTCCTACCTGAATGCTGACACATATCGAGAAGTGGAAGAAGCCATGAGAGCTGCTGCACCGGTACACCAGAATTGCTACGCCGCTAATTTAAGTTGCCCATTTAAAAGCTCCGTGTCAGCTGCGTCGCATAATGGGTCGGGGTCCGGGACATGCATGGTATGCAGTCAGGCTTTAATTGCAACGTCCGCTGCCATGCAGCGTGGGAGCTGCGGACAGCTGCGGCGCATTTTAAGCCTCGTAACCCTAACCCGCCTAAGATTGAAACATACATTTCTATTATTTTTTTAATTTATTAATGTTTTTAGCTTTTAGTTGGTCATGTCCTCCATTTTTGTTTTATGTCCTACATTTTGGCCCACATTTTGTCCTGGTTTTGTGGTAGAGAATTATGGCAACCCTACACACACACACACACACACACACCACACTCACCAACCCTCCCACCCAGGTCAAGGAATGGAGTCCACAAAAACAGCCAAGTTATTTTGGCATGAGACATAAAATCTCACAAACACCTTTCCTATTCTTGGCACTTTCTGCTCTTTCATGACAGTTAGAATCTGCTAATTGAAGTAGCTGCCGCAGTCTGCCTAATAGTACAACTGGCTCTGCATGTGTACTTTCTATGCCTGAGCCTGGTTTTTCTTAGTGCCATATGCACTAAATTTGGTGGAAACCTAATGAAAGCCATTTACTTTTCTAGTAGTGGTTAAGACTTTCTAGACACTTTCATGATGCATTTGTGGGTGGCAATAGAAGCCATCTAATCATCCAGTAGCGTTTAAGACTTTCTAGGCATTTTCATAATGCATTTGGAGGTGGCAATAAATTTTAAAGGAATTTGGCTGTGTGAATCCAGAGAGTTCAGTATTCCAGAGTTCCTGTGTCAAGTGATTTGCAATGATGCACCATTATTACAAGATATCTTGATGCTTCTATTAGCACCCTGCATATCCTGCACTATATTTTGAAGTTCTCAAATTTTCATATCTCATATCTGGAGATAACATGTTTTTGAGAGATCCATGGCCTTTCAGGAACACTAGGTCAAGTTCCCAGGAAGAAAAGGGACCCAAGGCATGTAGACATCCAGTTGAACAAAACTATCCAATCTAACTGTGTTAATTAAGTGTTCATTTCTTCCCCCAAGTAATCTACATTTCATCTCACAACTTGAGAGAAATAATCTCCTCACACCAAAAGCAATAAGCCAATCTCTCTTCCTACTTCCTATTGTGTCCCCAGCCAAATTTCCCTGACTACCATTCTGCAGTCTTCTCATTGGACAAGTAATTATAACCCCAGTGCAAATCCCTTTAAATTCTGCTATTCCATTTCCATATTTAAATTTCAGTTAGCTCTGTATTCTGTGTCTGTTTGAACTGCTATATTGTGTATGTGATTGCAATCTGCATTTTCCTAAATAAAATCTTCTTAATTCATCCAAGACCTGGAGTCCTTCTCAGTTAATACTGTTATAAACTGGTACACACAGCCCAAAGACTATTCAAACCTCTTGCAAATCTAAGTTCCCCCACATTTCAAATAACATTGATAGTTGGTGAAGACCCCCTAGTCCCCGCCACCTGTTCTTTGAGTAACAGTCCCCAGTGCAAACTGAAATTCTACAGATGGATATGTGTGTTAATTTGTATGGTGCTACTGCATCATGGAATTATCTCATACATTCTATTAAGTTTATTGCATGCCATTTCCAGACCATTCTGGGCACTGGATGGGATCAGCACGGAATGGAAGAAAATGGGTGTTACTGCACAGGAGAACGCTGCTAATGCCTCCGAGAGTCCCCAAGCCATTCCCCATCTGTGCTATGGCAGCCAATTTTGAAGCATTCTTCAAAATCAGCTGCCGTAGCATGGATGGGGAATGGCTTGGGGACTCCCGGTGGCTTTAGCAGTGTTCTCTTGTGCATTAACACCCATTCTCGCCCATTCTGTGCCAGTTCCATCCCGTGCCCAGAACAATCTGGAAATGGCGTGTGATAAACTTATATATTTGATTTTTAAAAAGCATACTGAGATATAGCTAGACAGACAGACAGCTTTTTAGGTTGACTGGTCTGACAGTTATTGACACATTGTTTAGTTTGTAGGAGGGTTCAAATTCCTATTCACCATCAAACTTATAAATGGTGTTGAACAAATAAAGCTTCAGCTTTATTCTGATGTAGATGGGATTACAGGCATTTTTCAAAGGGGTGATGATGATGATGATGATGATGATGATGATGATGATGATGAATTTATATCCTCTAGTTTCATTTATATTCCCTAGTCCAGACTAGGACTCAAAGAGATTTACAAATTAAAGCCAATACAATACAATAAAAACATATGAAGGATTAAAATTAAGATATAATTAAACTGTCAGTAACATTAAAAACAATTTTAAACATGCAATTAAAAATAGCAGAAGCAGTTTTAAAATGCTATAATTAAAGACAATAAAGCATCATAGTAAAAGCCCTTTCTTTCAAAATACTCAGTTCTCAAAAGCCTGTTGGGTTGGGACAAAAATTGTCAATGCTTGTTGACAGAAGGGCTATAAGGAGAGGGCTGTTCTGGCCTCCCTGGGAAGAGAGGCCTTATACAGACCGGCTTGAAAGGCCGGTCTGGGGACAGAGTCAGGGTGTCACATCCAGATGACGCATACCCTGTCTCCACTCCCAGGGTGCCATGATGCTGCGTGGTGCTCCACACGGAGTGTGGCATCATGGTGTGGCTCCAGCACTGCGTACACATGACGCAGCTCTGAAGGAGCACCATATACCTGTGCTCCTTTAAAGGGCGCAAAAAAGAGCCACTTTTTGCAGCTCCTTTTTGTGTCCTTGAAAGGCTGGATCAGAGCCACGGCATGAGGTTGCCATGGCCCCGATCCGGCTAGGAAAGGGGCAGCATCCCTAACACACATTTCTTCATTAATGTGACTAGGCTGTTGCGGGCACCTCAAGCTCTTTTCCACACTCGGCCTTAATCCCACCTCCCTGCCATATGCCCTATCCAGCATGTTTTGCATTTGTGTGTGTGTGTGTGTGTGTGTGTTTTAATGCAATTCTGGAGTTGTGTGAATGTGGTTTAACAAAACACAAAAGAAAAAAGAAAACAAAAGTAAGTAGGGAAAAAAATCTTGTTCTGGAATAACTGAAGGAAGAGGGACAGGGGAGAGCAAAAGACACTGACACCACATGACTGCACATTCCCGGAACTGCCAGAAGAGTAATTTACAGCACCTGAGGACTAGAATGATAGAATTATATAGTTGTAAGAGACCACAAGGACCATCCAACAAGGACTAGCTCTATACCCAGTGGTGTCACTAGGGGAGTGTGGGATGTGTGGACCACACCAGGTGACACCCTAAGGGGGAGGTGACACCACTTCTCCTCAAATACCTACCTTTTGGCAGAAAGGGACTGTGGCATTCATCTGCATCTCTTTGAAATGCTTTAAGTGATGGTAGGAGTGGGGTGAAGCTCAGTGGGAGAAGAAAGGAGAGGCCCGAGAATTTTTTAAAAATTAAAATTTCATATTTCAAAATTTATTTTTTAAAATTTATTTTTAAAGCTTAATTTTAACTTTAACCAAATCTTCACCATGTATATTAAATACATTTAGGCTGTGCATATGTTATTGTAATTTCAAGGTGTAATTTTAATTTTGCTAATTGTTTTGTTAGCACAACTATTAGCATTATATTCAGTGGTATATAGGAATTATGATTTATGAGTAACATTAGTGCAAAAAAGCATTACTAAGGATTCCGTATGGTGTGAAATGGGAGGAGGGCAATAGTGGTGGGGGGTGATACCACGAGTGACCTCACCAGGTGACACCAACCCTAAGGATGCCACTGACTATACCAACACTATTGGGAGTTTATTGATGGCTTTTCCATCAACCTGTGTGTGATAAAGTCCTTTATAAATGGCTGAGTAAGGTTTGGGTCCTACTGAAATAAATTCAAATTTACAGATATAAATAGAACTCTGCCACATCTTTCCTTGAGACTGACCAAATATTAATTTATCTGTTAGATCCTTTTAAAAAAAAAGGCATGGTTTTAATCCATAAAACAAATAGATTAAAAAATCATTTGAAGACAGACCTAGCCAAAGATTGACTTAGAACAGTTATCTCTACAGTTGTTGATGGAAATTATGGGCATTAGATTAAGCTCACTATCTGAGATTTCAAGATAAAAGTGAAACAAAAAGAGTGCCTTTTGCAATTATCTGTCAAGTGGCTCTTGGAATTAATTGAATCAATTTGGTATCAGACTGAAGTGCAAAAATGTATGAAGCTTCAGACCATTAGCCAGTGTGCCCATTATTCTAAGGGGCTCAAGATCATACCTCAGAACCTTTATTTAATTGTTGCCTGAACTCTCTCTGTGGTGGAAAGAGAGCCACTGCCACCTGCCATTGCTTCAGTCTTGCCTTCCTGTGATTACTACTCATGCTGGTGGTGCTGCCAACCCTCTGTCTCACTTCTGAGACTGAGAAAGAGGGAAGAAATGCTCTGTGGTGAGAGTAGTGCCAAATACCTGGCCAGAGAAACATGAATCCTAGAATCACAGAGTTGGAGGAGACCACAATGACAATCCAGTCCAACCCCCTGCCATGCAGGAACTCACAATCAAAGCATCTGTTTAAAAGCCTCCAAAGACGGAGACTCCACCACTTTCCATGGGAGTGTGTTTTACTGTAAAACAGTTCTTACTGTCAGGAAATTCTTCCTAAAGTTTAGGTGGAATCTCTTTTCCTGGAGCTTGCATCCATTGTTCCAGGTCCTGTTCTCTGGAACAGCAGAAAACAACCTGCTCCATCCTCAATATGACACCCCTTCAAATACTTAAATAGAGCTATCATATCACCTCTTAATCATCTCTTCTTCAGGCTAAACATCCTTGTCTCTCCTCACAGGGCATAGTTTCCAGACCCTTCACCATTTTGGTCACGCTCCTCTGGACATGATCCAGCTTGTCAACAGACCTACTTGAATCTATAAAAACTGATTCTGGAACTTTTTGCCGGCAAAGTAAGCACTCTCCCATTAACTTGCATCCCCATTCATATGGGAGGAGATATATGACAGTGAACCTGTTGGCTGATGGGATTCTAAGAGTTACTGTCCAAAAAGTAACTTTTCTAAGCTCTATACAATACAGTGGCATTGCCTATCTATAACATTGCCTTCAATTCTTTTCCCCACATACTATATTTACTCTTTATTTTCACGTAATGTTTGCTACAAACATCCCAATTCTTTGATATATGTATTTATTATAGTTACAGACCATGCTGTGGATGCTGCTCCCAGAGAGAACAAATATAGACTCTTCAGCATAAAGTAGATAATGTCTCAAATGAATGAAAACAAGACTATAAAAAATTTGAAGCATCATTGGAGTAGATCTTGGTGAACAGAAGACATAAAACAAAGGTCACCTATCTAACTGAGGTAACTTGGCAAAGTCATGCAGTCTTTTCAAGGTGAAATTGCCTCTGTTTACAAGGTGAATGTGGACTTCAACACTCATCTAAAAAAGTGCTCTGGAACATTACATCAATGCCATAACATTCTCAAAATTGTAGAAAATAATGATGCAGTTCTGTGCAAAATTAGCTGCAAGTATGCTTCACTGGACACAGTGGATCTTACCTTTGAGTACATATGACTATGATTTCCTTGTAAGTGATTTTCAGGATATGGAAATGAGATTTTACCACGGGGCATTTATGCAAAACTAATTTTATCTCAAAATTTGATGGGTAAAGGCTTGTAAAACTAAACACTATGTTTTCTGCAAATCCAAATCTAAGTAACATTTTGCTTAGGAAAGGCCACCTTGTAGATTGTAAAATCAGCACTTGTGATCATGGTTCTGTTTGCCTAGTCTGTCTGTAGAAGGAATTTGAGAAGATAATTGTTTTTTCCCCATTATGCATGTCTATGACTCACCTTTTCGTGGAATAACAGGACTTTTATTCCATTTTGCAGAATTGGTTTCAGCCTTATCTTTCTCTGTCAGGAAGGACATGATCAGAAATACGGGAATTCATGAACCATTATTCCTAGGCATTATTATCTGAAGTGCAATGCTTTCATATTTTCCATTCAGCTCTAACAGGATCCAAAGGTTTCGAATGTGAAATTGATCTTTGGTGAGGAAAAGCTCATCTTTTTACTGTGGCATCTCAGTGGATCAACCAACCCTGCCCCCCATCCTGAATAATTCTGGATTTTTAAATTGGATTATTCTAAAATCTTTTTTGGAATAGAGAAAGATTGAATGGACAAATTCTTGTGTTGATTTGGGCTCTAAATGAATTTCTTATCCAACACTTGGGTTTTCTTTGTCTTTACTGGTGTCAGTGTGACAGTTCTAGAGCAGACAGCTTGTAACTTTCCTCCCTCCCTCCCTCCCTCCCTCCCCCTTTTGCCCTTTGCACTGACCACATTACAATTTTTTATGTGGAACTATCACACAAAGGGGCTCAACAGACTGCCCTAAAAGAGTGGGCTGGAGCCATCTGTTTTAGCTCCCAAGGGAGCCTGCAGCAGCCAAACCACATGGGCTCCCACCGCACCAAAAAGAACCTGGAAAAACTGGGTTCTTTTTGGTGTGTGTGGGCACTGCCACCATTGTGCCACAAGCGCACTGTGGTGTGTCAATTATGCAAGTGTGATGCCCCAACGTATGGACACAGTGCCACGCTTGTGTCATCATGGCAGCCCTCATGTGCACAGGAGGCTGCCATGATGGCGGCGTACGTACGGACTAGGGTTTCGGAGCGTGCGGTTGGTGCGCATTCCCAAACCCTAGAATCAGCACCGCTACACTGCTTCCCACCCGTCTGTCTTGGGCCAAAGTGACTTTTCCATCCAATATCAATTTGAGAAAGCTGACTGTTGATAAGACTTTATGAAGAAAGACTTCAAATTGTCACATTATGAAGAATACGTGTTTTCAAAAAGGTGCTAATTTTTGTTTTACACTCCAGAGACCCTTTCACAAGACTACTTTGCCATATGAAGATTGAGGAGAGAAAAATAGCTGTCTTGCATATTAGATAACAAGCTATTTCTAAGTGTTCGTTGTTGCCCCCCCCCCCAAAAAAAATCCCTAATAATTTAGGCCTAGGTAAAAGCAGATCACCTGTACAATCCCTGACATCTTCAGCAAACTCTTATCTTACGTACGGGTGACAGTGGAACCAATGGAATGCTGATGTGCTTTATCATAAAAGCTCATCACTCTTTGGAACACCCAGCCTCACATGGTGCAACAGGCAGAGCCTTGTTTTTAGACTCTTTATATGAACATTTTATTAGACTCATAGAATCATAGAGCTTGAGGAGACGACAAGGGCCATCAACTATTAAGTTCATTCTGCAATGCAGGAGTACACAATCATAGCACTCTTGAGATATGGCCAGCCAGCCTCTGTTTAAAAACCACCAAAGAAGGAGACTCAACACACTCCAAGGTTGAACAGCTCTTACTATCAGGAAGTTCTTCCTAATGTTGAGCTGGAATCTCTTTTCCTGTAGTTTGCATCCATTGCTCTATTTCCTACTTTCTGGAGCAGCAGAAAACAAGCTTGCTCCCTCCTCAATATGACATCCCTTCAAATATTTAAACAAGGCTATCATATGTTGTCTTAACCTTCTTTTCTCCAGGCTAAACAAACCCAGCTCCCTAAGTTACCTCTCAAAGGGTATGGTTTCCAGACATTTCACCATGGTTGACTTCCTTTGGATGTTCTCTGGACACGCTGTTAGATGTGCTGATTGTACTATAGCAACTGGTGTGAAAGTACTGAAAAATAAGAAAGATATCTACAGATAATAATAATAATAATAATAATAATAATAATAATAATAATAATAATAATATTTAATCAGGTCATATCATAGAGATCACCATGGGCCAGTACAGACAGGCCAAAATAAAGCTGCTTCGGGTCACTTTGGAGGTATGCTGTTTAAATGATGCATGTGTCCTAAGAGGCCAGAAGCTGCACGAAAGCTGCTCTCCAGTCCTTAGGACTGCCTTCCCACTTTCTCAACTGCTTTAAAGATGTTCCATGTTTTACCCCACATTCATAGAATCATAGAATCGTAGAGTTGGAAGAGACCGCAAGGGCCATCCAGTCCAACCTCCTGCCATGCAGAAAATCTAAATCAAAGCATCCTCGACAGATGGCCATCCAGCCCCTGTTTAAAGACCTCTAAGGAAGGACACTCTACCACACTCCGAGGGAGTTTTGTTCCACTGTTGAACAGCCCTTACTGTCAGGAAGTTCCTCCTAATGTTGTGGTGGAATCTCTTTTCCTGCAGCTTGCATCCATTGTTCCGGGTCCTGTTCCCTGGAGCAGCAGAAAACAAGCTTGCTTCCTCCTCAATATGACATCCCTTCAAATATTTAAACAGGGCTATCATATCACCTCTGAACCTTTTTTCCAGGCTAAACATTCCCAGCTCCCTAAGTCGTTCCTCATAGGACGTGGTTTCCAGACCTTTCACCATTTTAGTCGCTCTCCCTTGGACATGCTCCAGTTTCTCAATGTCCTTTTTGAATTGTGGTGTCCAGAACTGGACACAATATTCCAAATGGGGTCTGACCAAAGCAGAATATAGTGGCACTATTACTTTTCTTGATCTAAACACTATAATTTTATTGATGCAGCTTAAAATTGCATTGGCCTTTTTAGCTGCCGCATCACACTGTTGACTCATGTTCAATTTGTAGTCTAAGACTCCTAAATCCCTTTCACATGTAGTCTCGTTCAGCCAGGTGTCCCCCATCCTATATCTGTGCATTTCATTTTCTGCCCTAAGTGCAGTACCTTACATTTCTCCCTGTTGAAGTTCATTTTGTTAGCTTTGGCCCAGCTTTCTAGTCTATTGAGGTCATTTTGAATGTTGATCCTGTCCTCTGGAGTATTAGCTATTCCTTCTAATTTGGTGTCATCTGCAAATTTGATGAGCATGCCCCCAATTCTGTCATCCAAGTCATTGATAAAGATGTGGAATAGCACTGGGCCTAAGACAGAACCCTGTGGGAATCCACTGGTCACTTCTCTCCAGGATGAAAAGGAGCCATTGTTGAGCATCTTTTGGGTCCAGCCGGTCAACCAATTATAAATTCATGTAACAGTTACCTTGTCTAGCCCACATTTTACAAGCTTGTTTGCAAGAATGTCATGGGAAACCTTGTCAAAGGCCTTACTGAAATCAAGATATACTATATCCACAGCATTCTCTTCATCTACCAAGCTGGTAATTTTATGAAAGAAAGAGATCAGATTTGTCTGGCATGACTTGTTTCTCTGAAACCCAGGTTGACCTTTTGTGATCATGGCATTGCTTTCTAGATGTTCACAGACTCTCTGTTTAATGATCTGCTGTAGAATCTTTCCTGGTTTAGATGTCAGACTAACGGGACAATACTTGTTGGGATCCTCTTTTTTTCCCTTTTTGAAGATGGGGACGACGTTTGCCCTCCGTCAGTCTGCTGGGACTTCTCCTGTTCTCCAGGAGTTCTCAAAGATTATTGCCAATGGCTTGGATATTACATTTGCCAGTTCTTTTAATATCCTTAGATGTAGTTCATCAGGTCCTGTAGATTTATATTTGTTTAGATTAACCAGTATTCTTCTACTATCTCTTTACTTATTCTGTGCTGAAATTCCCCTATTCTTTCCTCTGCTCCATTATCCTCAGGTTGAGCACCCTTTTCCTTTTCTGAGAAGACTGAAGCAAAGAAGGTGTTCAGTAATTCTGCCTTTTCTCTGTCTTCTGTTAGCATTTTGCCATCTTCTCCACGCAGTGGCCCTACTATTTCCTTCTTCTCCCTTTTGCTACAAACATATCCAAAAAAGCCCCTTTTATTGTTCTTAACCTCTCTAGCAAGCCTGAGTTCATTCTGCCCTTTAGCTTTTCTGACTTTACTCCTACACATGCCTGCTATTTCTGTGAATTCCTTTTTTGTGATTTCCTCCTTTTTCCATTTCTTATACATGTTCCGTTTCAAACTCAGCTCAGTTGAAAGTTCCTTAGTCATCCATCCTGGTTTCTTGAGACACCTCCCATTTTTCTTTCTCACTGGAACTGTTTGAAATTGTGCCTTCAGTATCTCCCTTTTGAGAAACTCCCATCCATCCTGAACTCCCTTCTCTTTCAGTATTTCTGACCATGGGATCACCCTCAATATTTCTCTAGGTTTACTGAAATCCATTCTCCTAAAGTCTAGAATGTATGTCTGACTATGCCTGGCTTCTACTTTCCACTGTATAACAAACTCCAGGAGAACATGGTCACTTCCACCTAATGATCCCAGGACTTGCACCCCATTAACCAAGTCATCCCAATGGTTCCAATAACTACAGACTCTGAGTTCAAAGCACAAACTATGTTGCACATAATTAACTCAGCAGAGGACAACCTGCAGTCTGGAGAGTAAGCCTTGCCAGTCCAGACAGAAAGAGAGTAAAAGTAAAGAGAGTAAAAGTAAAAGTGCTATTGCACTTATTGTGGAACCTGTTGTGGACCCTGTTTTATGTAACCATGGATAGTTTGTTGTACTAAGCAACACACAACCTGAACCAAGCAGGAGAAGGTGGCGACCCCTGACAATATAAAGAAGCTTCCTTGGAAAGATCCCTTTTGAATTTTCAGAAGGGCGTACTCCCTCCTAGTCTCTCTCTCACACACAGATACACAATTCCTCCCATTAAAGGGAGTTTTGATTCCCCCCTCCTCTCTAATTTCTCTAAAATAGAATCAATATTACAGAGTAAAATTCCTCATTTTAACATTTTTCTTCTTCAATTCTGATTTTAGTTTGCTTTTGGGATTTGCATAAACCTCATATTTTAAGGCTTAGTTTTACTCATTCTCTTCTCTCCCTCTCATCCTTTTTGATGCACTTATCTTCTATTTGTGCCAGGGCTATACTATGCCACAAGGAAGAAACTGTAACTTGTAGAGGTCCAACTTTGGGAGAGATTTTACTATTTTCCTGAGTGATATTTTTTCTTCTTCTTCCAGAGCAATGTACCATTTACATTAACAGTGCAATTATATACCATCTTCTCAGAAATAAGTCCAGGAAGGCCAGTGGTAAATGTGTACAGGACTGTTGCTAAATGTGTACAGGATTATAGCCAGATACATTTTAAAAGGTCATTGGAATGGATGTATTTATTTATAACAGTCATGTTTCCCAACTATATCTTTCTTAGTACTTTCATTTCATTTATCTTTTGGAGCTAAACGTATTATGCATTGTTTTTGTACATACTATCCACTACCCCTTCAGTTTTTATTCTAATAGCAATTCTGTGAAGTGAATTAGGCTGAGAGTGCTGTCTTGTGTAGAAGATGGGATTCAGTCTGGTCTATAAGAGTGCAGTGCAGGTGGGTGTGAAAACAGAGCTCATGTAGTGAAATGGATCTGAGCAAAAGCTGTAATTTTGAGCAGATCTGACAAAGGCATTTTGATTTCACAATAATGTATGATGTAATGATATATTATTGTTAATAATGCTGTGTGCACAAGCATGTACATAGAGAATATTTTATTTCTTTAATTTTTCAGGTTTTCCTAATCTCATTACCCAAATTTCAGGATTTCTCTCTCTCACTTGGTAGTTTTGCACATTTTCCCTCACTAATAATTGCTTTCTTGTGACCTGGGCACACCCTTTTCACCACACTCTCAAGGTAGTCAAGTCACATGTATCCCAGTTTTCATCTGTGAAATGTTACAAGGTATGTCAGGTGGTATTTTTGCTTGGTGGAAGGCAATTTGTAGGCCATAAATGGATATTACCCTTGGCTGGTACTACATAATCCTGCTGTCCTTCTGCATACCCTCCTACTCCTAGTACTTAAAGAAATGGTTGGTACATAAAGTACCATAGTTTCTACATTGGTTACTAAAATAGGAGCATATCACCTTCTAGGTGTACCTTTTTTCTTTTCTCCACGGCAAGATAATACAGGTGTCAGCCTACACCATTTCATTTCTTACAGTCTTGGCAGGAGAGAAATTTAAGATCTTCCTAAGAATAAGGGGCTTTTCATACATAAAGAAATTAGTCCTAGATATGTTATCTTGGTGGACAGTTTTGTGGTATGCAAAATCAATGAACACAAAATGGAGCACTTGGTTCTGTTGATCAACTTGGCTTGGTGCAGTGCAAGGGACACAGCAAAACAACAACTTTAAAGGGCTTTCATACTACAGAGTTTATCGCATGCATGTTAATTCAGCTTACCTCCGTCCGGTTTAAAATTTAATTCGTGTGGCAGCCTGATGTTATCAGATGGTTTTTACTGCTGAATTTGCCACCCGAATACAGCCCAGGTTCATCCCTGCTTCCAGAGCTGCTCCTCGTGGCTCTTTTTGGATCCGAGAGTTTTCCAAGTTAAGAAAATGGCTACCGGAGTGGCTCTAGAAGTAGGGACGGACCTGGGCTGTATTTGTGCAGCAACTTTGGTGGTAAAAACCATCTGATAACATCAGGATGCTGCCCAAATTAAATTTTAAAACAGACAGAGGTAAGCTGAATTAACATGCATGCGATAAACTTCTATATTTGGCAATCAGGTCAGAGAAATTCAGCCTGGGGCTGAATCTGGCCCTCCTGAGAGTCCCAAGATGGTCCAATCTAGTTCTCCTGAAATCCATGCCCCTTCACCATATTACCATTGTTCCAGAGTTTTTCAGCTCTGGTTTGTTTTGCTTTCCCCCTTCATTCTAAAAGAATGTTGAAATGCCTCTCTTAAGGCTAAATTACTGGTAGCAACACCTTCAGTCTAACATAGGGTGGTATACATGATCCCATCCTTTTGATATGGAAGATTTTCACACTTGCCTGCATTACTGGAAAATCGTTCTCCAAAAGTTGCTAAAAGGGAAAATAAACCTCTCTGTCTGAAGGCTGGGAGCGCTCATTAATCATCATGGAAATGGAGCTCCCTGTAGCGTTCTTCAATCGTTGCAAAGAAAGCAGGGAGATTTCTTCTTTTTCCTCTTAACGGAAAGTTTGTGTTAAGAAGAATCTCCTTGCTTCCCTGCTTCCCTAGGGTGGCCTGAGTAGTAGAGATGTAGGCAAGACTCCAGGAGACCTGGCATTCTGCATTTGGCCATGGGTGAGATTACCCTCTTTGCTTTAGCAGAATGGCCAATTGAATTCTTATTACAGCTCTTTACAGTGGACAAAATGAGTCTTGTTTCACCACAGTGGAGCATTAACAGATGCCCTTGTCTAATCCCACTCTCAATATGCAAAGTACCCAAAGGCAGGTAGGTTCTTTTGGCATATGAGCCAAACAATCTTCTAAGTACTCTCCTAAACCAGATAGTAAAAAAAACCCAAACCAATAAAATTACTAACCACTGACTGATGTTTCGTGATACTGGAAATCCTCTGTGTGAGGCAAGGACCTTATTCTGCCCAACAGTAGGGCTGGCCCTGTTTAGTGAACAAGTGCAACATGATACCTATCTCAGAACTATCCCATGGTGAGATGAAACGAGGTCATTTTGCAGCTGTGTGAAAATATGCTCAGAATTAATCCTAAGTACATCTCCCTAAACCAGATAGTAAAAAAAACCCAAATCATATATGAAGAGCAAGCCAGCATTCTCCTTCTGCTCCTTATCAGAGCAAAATTACTGGATGATTAAAAAAATAAGAAGGGAATATATAATTTACTTTTAAAAGAAACCAGATAGCAGTGAACATTGGCCACCATGGCTAATATGTTACACTGCCCTCTGAACATAATGCCTTTAGCTCCCCTTCCTGCATTACCTTATACCTGAGATGTCTTTTAATGTAACCTTTGAGTGTCACCCTATCCATGCAATACCTTTAGACTAATTGTAAATACTGCATCCGGTGGCATTAGTGGAAAGACAGAGCAGGATGGGAAGTAAAATGCAACTACATCAGTTTCCTTAACATGAAACTTTGAAGACTTTCTCAGTAGCAAAGTGGGCAAGTTTCTGAGTAGAAGGTGAGATGGAAGTCAGCTTTAGCTTGTAAAGATTAAAAGTGTTCAGGAACTTATCTTTTATAAACAGGAATTGGGCTTCTCAATATTCTGCCACTAAAATCAGCCATAAATAACAAAGAACTCCTCTTCTTCTATACTTCCCCCCACTGATTTATGCTGAGAACATCACTGTTTTAGCTAACACTGAATTGATAGCTATGGCAAAGATTACAGTATTTTACAGGCAAACTATAAACAAATTGTGGCATTCACCCTTTCACAATTTAATTCTCCATTAAGGCACATTTCACCATGGAATGTTATCTTAAAAGCCAGTGGCAGCAACAACAAATGTATACATTCTTCTCCTTGATACTGATCTATAGAAAACTAGAAAAGTAATTATTTTGTCTTGCTAAGACCCCAGGGCATGATTTTGCACAAATCAAGTGACCAAAAACAGGACAGGAACTTATGAGATTCTACCTAAACATTAAGGAGAAATTCCTGATGCTAAGAGCTGTTCAACAGTGGAATACAGAGTCTCCTTCTTTGGGTTTTTTTTTTTTAAACAGAAGCTGGATGGTCATCTGTTGGGAATGCTTTAATTGTGTATTCCTGCAAGGCAGAGGTTTGAACTGCATGGTCCTGGTGGTCTGTTCAAACTCTATGATTCTATTATCTGTGCTTATAATTCCTACTGATCCTTGGGTACAAGGCAGGTCCAGAAGATTCCCAGCCCACAGTTGTACCATGGTAAACCTATAGGTTGGCTACCTTTGTGTTGCCAAAAAAAGTAGGAAATATATCATTAAAAATGGATGCTATAGAGGGGGCAGGGCCACCACATGTGAATAAGAGTGGGATGAAGGTTTTATTAATGTGATATAAATTTACAGGTGTCAAATGTTCCTATGTATTAGGATAACTATCCTATGGGCAAACTTTGCCCTATGTTGCTTTTCAACCTATAATTGGTACAGTTATCCCATGTCAGTCTCCAATACCACTTTAAGACTGTCAGTTACCACTCCTTATTATCAGCACACCTAGAACTTGGAAAGTTGTTAGAAACTAGTTACCAGGATGAAAGTGTAACTATATATTGATTGTTGTGCTGCTCAAAGCAATTTTTAGTAACTTTGATTTACTTTGGGGGGGGGGGAACCTTAGAATTGACAAGAGAATCACATAAAATGTGTAAAATTCCTGTCAAAAAACCACTAAAATGCCTTTTACAAGTAATGTTTGAAAGCAGGTAGAAAATCGTTACTCATTACCTGAATAAAGTAAGTTCACTCTTGTATGCCCTTTTGAAACATAATTTCATTATTCCCATTTGCTTCCTAAAATTAATTAGTTGCACATAACACTTTACTTTTAATTCATTATTTCTGAATTCTGAACATATCTACTGACTCTGGGCCTTTTATACTATTGGGTTGCTGCAAGATTTCATGATCAAATAATAGTGAATGAAATTTTCATTACAACTTGGTTCTACTGTATGGCCATTAAACTTAATCACTACTATTTCTGTAGGTGAGACTTTTTGCTGACCCTATAATTGCATGGAAGTTCTATCAGTTGATACAGGCTTACCCTTTTCCATTAAATATCTGAGATATTGTAATCCTCTTTTTTCCTGACTTTCCTAGTCTTATATTTTTCAGAGGTGAATTTGAATTGCATTTTGTTAAGTTTAGATTAAGAGACAGATGCTTTTCCAGAGCTTTTTGCATTTTCTGGTTCTTAGGGCTAGAACATTAGGCAGAGTGCAATCAAATTAATCTCATTTTGTAGTGGAATTCAAAGATATAGCCGTGTGAGTCTATAAAATCACTATGCAGATAGATCTTGTAGCACCTTTAAGACTCACTGAAAGAAAATTGGCAGCATGAGCTTTCATAAACTTCAGTCTACTTAAATGCATCTGAGGAAGTAGACATACAGCTATGAAAGCTCATGTTGCCAACTTTTTTCTTTCACTTAGGCTAAAAGGTGCTACAAGATCTCTCTATATACTCATTTTGGAGTGATCTTTGAACAATGCAGGTATTCAGAATCTTAAACTATTTGCCTGAATCTTGAAAATTTAATTTTTGGTAAATAGAAATGGATTTTCCTGGTCCTTTAGGTGACCAGCACTGGAAAGACAAATGCCCATTTTTTTGCTATTCATAGAATGATAGAATCACAGAGTTGGAAGGAACTGAAAAGGTCATCTAATCCAGTCTCTTGCAGTGCGGGCATATACAGCTAAAGAACCCCCAAAAGATGGCAATATAACCTCTGTTTTAAAACTTCCAAAGAAGGTGAGTCGACC
Source organism: Sceloporus undulatus (assembly GCF_019175285.1). NCBI lineage: Eukaryota > Metazoa > Chordata > Lepidosauria > Squamata > Phrynosomatidae > Sceloporus > Sceloporus undulatus. The sequence continues at coordinate 216,224,329 of NC_056525.1, read as the reverse complement.
ACCCTCAAAAAGAGACTATTCTAACACTGAATAGCTTTTACAGTCAAGAGACTCCTCCTAATGATTAGGTGAAATCTCTTGTAATTTGAACCCATTGATTCATGTTTTAGCTTCTGCAACATCAGAAAACAAGTTCACTCCATCTTCTACATAAAATCCCTTCAAGTATTTAAATAAGGCTAATATTTCACCTGTCATTCTTCTCTTCTTCAAACTAAACATATCCATTTCCCTATGTCATTCTTTATAGGGGTGAGTTTCCAAAACTTTGAACATCTTGGTGACCTTCTTCTGGACATATTTCAGTCAATATATTTCTTGAACTGGACAAAGGATTTCAGGTGAGGTCTGACCAAAGCAGAATCGATTGAGAGTACAAGCAGAATAAAACAAGGAACTGTTACTTCCCTCGATCTGGACACTATTGACGTCCTGTTGATGTAGCCTAGAATTGTATTGGCATTTTGACCAACTACATCACATTGTAGACTCATATTTAGATTATAGTCTACTAAGACCCCTAGAACTTTTTCATGTTTACTGTCATCAAACCAGTTGTCACCCATCCTATGCATTTCATTTTGCCTGCCTAAATGTAGTACCTTATCTTTACATTGCTATAATTTGTTAGTTTTGACGCCAGTCTTCAATGCTGAAACCTGATCTTGTCCTGGAGTATCAGCTACCCCTTCTAAATTGTTATCACCTGCAATTTGATAAGCATGCCCTCTCTTCCATCATTCAAATTATTTATGTAGCTATTGAGCAAGACTGGGCCAGGTCAAAAGTGTGCTTGCTCCACTCCACAATGAAGAAGGATAATTGATGAGTACTCTTTGGGTTCAGTCCATCGACCAGTTACAAATGCAGCTAACAACAGTAATGTGTAGCCCATATTTTGCCAGCATGCATTATTGATATCAAGATATACTACATCCATAGCATTCCCCTGATTTGCCAAGCTTGTAACTCTATCAAGAAAAGCAATAAAATTAGTCTTATTAGAGGACCTTGTGACATGTTTCAGCATTTGAATGCATGTTATACAGATATCAACCATGCATGGATACTTACTTGGACATTTTATTGTGTCTTACAAGGAGCTATGGTTTGTATCCTGGAAAACTGTTGCACTGGGATTTATTCCAGAATAACCACACAATAAAATTGATCCATGCTTTGTTTACTTGGTGAGAAAAATGTCTAAATTGCTAAGAATTATATCTGACCTCACTAACTTTGTACTGGCCCATCCCATTCCAGTGAATGCATGCCCCAAGAGCTTTCCTAAATTGAAAAGTGAAAGCTAACCTTCATCACAATTTGAAATTGTCCAAAGGAAAAGAAACAAGGCAGCTGCTGTAGAATTTAGAAAATGGGCTCAGCGATGCTAGTTCCATTTTAGTTCTAGTCATAGAGATGCTGCACTCATTCTCTCTGGAAAATGGTCCCACTGGTCATGTCATGTCTACTCCTGATTTAAAGGAGGAGACATATTTAGTTTGTCTTCCTTGTTTGTTCTTGTTGTGTGCCTTCAAGTCGTCTCTGACTTATGGTGACCCTATGGCGAACCTTTCATAGGGTTTTCTTGGTAAGGTTTGTTCAGAGGAGTCGAAGGCTTTCACGGCCGGCATCCATAGTTTTTTGTGGGTTTTTTGGGCTATGTGACTATGTTCTAGAAGAGTTTCTTCCTGACATTTCGCCAGCATCTGTGGCCGGCATCTTCAGGCAAGCATTCTCTGAAGATGCCAGCCACAGATGCTGGCAAAACGTCAGGAATAAACTCTTCTAGAACATGGCCACATAGCCCGAAAAACCCACAAAAAACTATGTTCAGAGGTTTGTCATTGCCTTCCTCTGAGGCTGAGAGTGTGTGTCTTGTCCAGTGGGTTTTATGGCTGAGCTGGGAATCAAACCCTAGTCTCCAGAGTCACAGTCTAATACTCAAAGCATTACGCCACATTGGCACATAGGTTTGCCTTAGGGTTGCCATAAGTGAGAAATGACTACAGAGTACTCAAAGCATTACGCCACACTGGCACATAGGTTTGCCTTAGGGTTGCCATAAGTGAGAAATGACTACAGAGTACAGAGCAACAAACATAGCTCAGTCAGAGCCGATGGTTTGCATGTAAAAGCAGCTGTGCAATCCCTGGCATTTCCCAGTAGGGCCAAGAAAGAATCCCATCCAAAACTCTGGATAGCTCCTGCCAGTCAAATTTGGTATATGGCAACTTTGTAGTTGCTGTGGAAGAGAAGGAATATAGATGAGATGTTCTTAAGGTTCCATCCTGCCTTGTGAATTGTAGAACTACCCCAGACCTGAGGCAACAACAAAAATATACAGTACCCATAACCTTACATAAAATAAGAGTAAATGTTATAGCCAAATATAAAATAGTTTTCTGTGGGAGTTATAAACAAGAATAAGGATAGTAAGTAGGACACTGCTTGTCTGTCAAAACAATCTCTGGGCTGGAGGGGGAGGGGAGGATGATGGTTGGTTTTTTCTCTCTCTTGCATTTCTGTTTCACTAGTTAGATCATTAACTACAACTTGAAATTCAGTTCTTCCCTGTGTGTCTTTACACCTTTGGCAACTGCTGGAGCCTGAAGCGGCCTAAACCAGGGGCATCATTTAGAGAGACTTCTCTGGCTAATAATATGTCTTACTGCCTAAATGCTAAGAATGCAACTTTCCTTCCTCCCTTTGACTCTTCAAAGGAGAAGATTAACCTCCATGTGACAGTAGAGGTGCCTATGGAATACAGAAATTTTATGCAGAATTTGGATAATCTGCTATTTGGACTGCAGTTGTCAGAATCCATCAGACAGCATTAGTTAAGGGCTATGCTGGCTGGGGGATTCTTGGAGCTGTAATCCAAAAAAGTAGTATTTCCAAATGCTGTTATTTATGGAAGTGCCACTATCAGACTGTTGTACTTTGGCCATATCATGAAAATACATGACCCATTAGAAACGACAATAAGACCACATTTCAGATGGATAGACTCAATTAGGGAAGCCAGGGCTCTGAGGATGCAAGACCTGAGCAGGGCTGTGGATTGTAGGGTGACTTGAAGATCTCTCATTCATGGTATCACCATAAATCAAAGCTCATATGACTTCAGTTAATGACAACAAACTATCAGAGGCTGTGTCTATTCATGGAACAGAATGAAAGTATAGGGATCCTGAGATGGTAGAGTGGACTCAAACATCTGGGTTATAGGCAAGGAGCAGAGTATTTGGTTCTGGAATCCTCTCCCGTGCAAAAACAACTGCCTGTAAATAAACATTTCTACAAAAGGAAGAAAGGTCCTACTCTGTCTCATTTCTTCTTCTAATTTCTATTCATCCTAGATGGCTCCTTTTGAGATGAGAATTGAAATGCGAGTTCAGCCCCCAACCACTTCACAACATTGCCATCCCTCATTGCCCCAATGAAGAGCCACTCCTTCTAGACAGAGAGCAAAACTAAATCATGCAGCAGCAGTCTTAAAGCAGCAAACCTGGAGGCAAATTCCACTGAAAATAGTGAAACTTATCTTTTGAGTAAACAATCTCAGGACTGCACTATTGCCGTATGAACTTGCCCATGGTTTTTGCTATGGGAAGTGCTATGCAAAAATTAAAGCCAGCATGGTATAGTGTTGGACCAGAAAGTTGGGAGACCAGGGTTCAAATCCCTGCTCAGATAATGAAACCTACCAAGTGATTTTGGGGAAGTCACACTCTCTCAGCCTTAAAGGATGACAAAAATGGTGAACTTCTTCTCAATCAGTCTGGCCAAGAAAACTCTATGAGAGCATCACTCCAAGTCAAAATTGACCGGTAAGCACATAACAAAAACAATATGGATAATAAGCCAATCATATACAGAGACACATAAGCTTATCACACAGCACTTGCAGGAACAGGAATGGAACAGAATGGAATGGCATGGAAGGGGGGTAGAATGGGTGTTACCGTATGAGAGAATGCCACCGATGCCACCAGGAGTCCCCAAGCCATTCTCTAACCGTTCCTGACTGCCATGGAATGGCTGGGGAATGGCTTGGGGACTCCTGACGGCATTGGTGGTGTTCTCCCATGCAGTAACACTCATTCTACCCCCGTTCCATTCTGTTCCGTTCCATTCCCATTCCTGCAAGTGCTGTGAGATAAGCTTAACAGTGCTTGTGACTATCAACATTCCACAACAGAATGCACACTTAAATTCAGTTGTGGAATGTTGCCAGTCAACCCAAGGATTATGTAGCTGAACTGGACATATGTGTCTAACTCAGGGACATGTGTCCAATTACAATTGATTTCCAGGACTACCTGGTGAGTTTGTTCTTACAATGAAACTTTCATACATAATCAGAGTGGTTAATTGATTGCTTTTTGCTCCAGAAGTGTTGCTACCCTCCTTTGGCTTCCACCTCCTAACAAACCAACTACTGTAAAACTAAGGCTTATGACACAGATAAAAGGAACTATAATATCTAAAATCTTATTATGTCTTTTGAGGAAAGATAAGGATGCCTGGATTCTTGCCAGAGTGACCCAATTAACCTTATCCAGAAACACTAACTGATAACCTCAACATTTAATGCAAACACTGAATAGCTCACCTAAAGTAGTACTTAGTTCATCTTTCTTCCCTCAATGACCTCACATGAGAACTTGCAAAACTAGTAATGCAGTCACTGGTTGTAATGTTAGACCTGCTGTTTTGACCTGATTGTTATAAATGACCATTTCTCAACAGTTTTTCAAAGCAGGCAGCAAGGCTTACATTGAAATTCACTCCTAATCAGAACTACAGTTGACTGCTGAATATAAATTGTTGCAGCAACAACTACCTAACCTAAATAAATATTTTCCTAATTAAAACAGTTGGCATTAATTATCTCTTAATGATCAGTGACTTGTGTATCAAAGCTTAAGTACCATGAACAATATCTAATTAAAGAAGCCTTGGAAAATAAGTAAGAATATGGGACAGATAGTCACTATTTCCATTCTGAAGGGTTTGCATGTTAAACTATACTAAGAATGGTGCTATGTAATGTTATTGCTCTCCATTTCTTCCCTTCCCTGATCATATGATCTGTCAACATAAGCCAAGAGACTTTCTGACACTTTGCATGTCAAATGTACCCAAGTTAATAAAATCACAGTTGGGATCCTCTTAATGTCTTATACATGTTTAAGCTCCCATATAGAGGTAGTTGAACATTTTTGTCTGGTGCAGAACATCGTTATTGATTTCAATAGCTGTGGAAGCAGAGTTGTACATGCACACTTCACTCCATGCATCTAAGAAGGTAGACCTAGGTCTACGAAAGCTTATGCTACAACATTTTTCACACAGTTAGTCTCAAAGATGCTACAAGATCCCTTGCATACAGATATTCCATACTCACATGGCTATCAAGATTTTCAGACCAGCGCTTAAGTGCTGGTAAAATGCAGTTAAAACATTTAGGAAGCGCATGTGTGTGAAAGCCTGATGCACTTCCTAAATGTCAATGGATTGTCATCTCCCCTCCAGCGTCCCTGAATCGTTCGGGAAGAGGCAATTTCCTATGAATGCAGTTTCCATTCATAGGAAATTGCCTCTTCCTGAATGATTCAGTGATGCTGGAAGGGAGCCGATGATTCCCTGATGTTTAGGAAGTGTGTCAGGCTTTCACACACTCGCACTTCCTAAATGTTTTAGCTGCGTTTTACCAGTGCTTAAGCGCTGGTCTGAAAATCTCCTATGTCTCTGAATTCTATGCACATTTCAGTGTGGTTTAGGATGTGGAATGTTGCTATTCAGCACAAGGTTTGTGTAACACAATCTTGAGTAACTCCACATGTAGAGATTTTACTATGCAACCTGATGTAGGATCTCAGATTGTGCAAGATAACCATAGGTTGTTATCTAGTGCTGTTGTTCCAATAGTGCCAAGCTTCTACCTCCTGTAGAATCTCTGTCTTTGACCTTATGGGAATGTATTAAACAAAACAAGCTGCTCCAGTAGTTATTATACAAAATATTGTTCTTGTTATTTTATGAAACAGCTTCCAATTTATTGTACTAGCTTTCTGAGAAGCTATTACACCAGTTTTTAGAGAACTCATTCTGATTTTATTGGGCTAGGTATTGCACATACTAGTTGGGCTACTTGTTCTATTAGTGCTTTCACAACAATGATTGAAACAAGCCCAACTCTTGTATTTCTCATACTACAGGTAGATGTGAGGTGTCCAGCCCAATGCTTTATAAATTGACAGAAAAAATTAAGAGGGCGACTACATGATAAAGCCAAACCCTGTGAGCAACAGTTGAGGGAATTGGGAATGTTTACCTTGGAGAAGAGAAAGGGGTGATACAATAGCCATTTTCTATTCACTGAAAGGTTGTTCTGTGAAAGATGGAGCAATGTTATATTCTGTTGCTGTAGAGAGGGTAAGAACTGAATCAGTTGGTTCGAATTACAGGAAAAGAAATTCTGAGTAAACACTTCCCAGTTAAAGATCTGTTTGATAGTGGAATAGACTCTTTTGGAAACTTGTGATAGACTTGGAATGGAGGTGTACTCTCCTTCACTGAAATTTTCAAAACAGAGGTTAGATGGCCATCTCTCAGAATTCTTTCACACGATTCCTTCACTGGTGGGAGTTGGACTAGCTGGTCCTTGGGATCCCTTTTAGCTCTATGATTCTAAGAAAGTTCATTGATACCTAACTAGCTTTCTCAGTTCCAGTGGCAGAAGAACAATGATGTCTAATAATTCCTTTCCTGATGAGACTTGTCCAATGGTATATCCTCATTTCTATACAAGCAATCGCTATCATTCATTTTATAAGTTGCAACATTCCCTTTAGAGTCTCTGGAAGTGGGAGGGGAGGGCTAACATCCTAAGGGTGTATGGCAGACAAGGAGAGCCTCCAGCTTTGCAAGTTGAATTCAACCCATCAGCAGCCTCCATCTGTCTACTCCCCTAAAATTCAGCCCCTATCTCTCAGTCAGGAATAGAGAAAGGAGGGAGGAACCCGCTGTTATCTCTGATCAGAGAGTGGTGATTACAGTGCGTTTTTCTTTTGTTTTTCACTCCTTCGACTGAGAAAGTTAGTGGTGCATGAGGAATGTGTATTATTGTTTCTGATCTTCTCAGATCAGAGATAGTACCTGGGAAATTTGTATGCAGTACATTCTCCCCAATTGGGTCAGGGGTGCAGAGCTGGCAAAGCCTCCCTGACCCACATGCAATGCAGGAATGTCCCCATAATGTTCACTTTGGTATGAGCACAACTTTGCTCCTCAAATACCTCCTATATGAAGAAAATGACGAGCAAAGCTGGTACTAGTTTGAAGCTTCTGTCAGTATGTTGTGACCAGGAAATCTGTGACATCAGATGATGTGGCCATGCCTGCTGGCATCAACAGGCCCATGAAGGATTTAATAGGTTAGGATCTGGCCTTGGACCCAAAATGTATTCCCCACCCTGACACATGGGAATAGTCAGGGGGACAAGTCATTTTCTCCTTGGTTTGAGAATTTTGTTTTGGATTCCATAAACATCTGTACCAGTTTCCACCTTGAACAACTAGGTAAAACCCAAAAGCAAAGAGTGACAGTTATTAAAAATTACCAATTTTTATTTCAGTTAAGCTTTTGTGGACTGCAGCCCATTTGCTGGCTGGGAAATTTGGGGAACTGTAGTCCAAAAGAGTAATGTTTTCAAACTCTGATGCTTGTGTGCATTGCTCATTCAAGAATTAGATACCAATATGCAGATCTCCATGTCATTGTAATGTAATTTTAATATTTTGATAGTTTTTTCCATTTTTTTATACTGTGATTGAGTTATCTCATTTTTCATACATTGCCTTTGTAACTTTTCAGGGAAAAAAAGGTATAATATGCTGCAAGTGAATCAGTCAATGAATGCAGACATATGACTGGTAGATTCTTCTTCTATACTTGAAAGATGAGTAGATTTTTGTGGCTTTGCCTAGGCATTAGTATCCTTTAGTATAAACAGGTTAACTAGTTACCCAATCCATCCATAACAATACATGTTCTTAAACTATTACTGATGTACTTAAATGTTTGAAGGTGATCTCTAATTTTAAATATGTCGATTAACTGCAAGAAATTGATTCAGGGAAGAAAGATTTGTGTCCATATGTATTTGCTTTTTTCCTGGTCTCCTACAGAAGTTTTAATTCATTAGTGAAACTTATGGCTACACTGGATGCTTATATAACTTTGACATAAACACATTAGCACAAGTGTTTGATTCTTCAGCGTTTTGTTCATTTATGGAAATCAGTCACATTAGACTCAGCTGCATTTGCTGGAATTGAGAAGTTTGACATTTAATTATCTGCTGACAAATGCACCTTATTTGTTTACATTTTGTCTATTCTAGGCTAAACATGGCAATTGCTGTACACAACTCAAGCCTTGGAAAATGGGAAATTTGGACACAACACTATGCCAGATTAAGGCCCAAAGTAACATTCATGGTTTGACTGTTCAGAGTTTGAAGAGTTTCATGGTCCATAACAAATTTCAGTGTTACATATATCTTCTGCTAGCATTTAAAATGTCCAGCAAAGTTCTGTTCTACACACTCGTGGGGAGTTATGTAATGAAATCAAAGACAAGTGAAGCTTTTCTGGTTTCTAATGTCATTTAAAAACCTGAGCTTGGTTGTGGCATGCACTGAATAATTCACACTAACTGCTGAACATGTGTTGAGCAATTTTTCTCTCAGAAAAGAGGAAAGAACGGGAAAACTATAAATTATGAACAATCAGAAATTAAGGTGTTTATTAACCAATTTTTTTTTGAGGCAATTATGAAAAACATTTCTATTCATCTCAAACTTTAATAAAAGGTTTTTTTTACTGGATACAAATGTAATTGTTTTGAGAATTTGAAAAACTTCCTTTTTTAAACTAAAGCTCCCACAGTACTCCAATCACCACAATCTCGGGTGGGTGAGAGATTCTGAGAAATATAGGTAGAAAACAACAACTCTGCCAAGCTCTGCTGACAGAGCTTACCTTGACATCTATGCCCATTCTGCCATGAATCCTTTCACAGAATTGGCTTCCTATCTTTTGTTTTTACACTTTCCTAATGAATGTATTCTGTCATTGAGAAAATCCTTTACTGAAGCAGAACGTGATCTGTCTAGGTTGCTTGCAATTTCTAATATACAAAATACACTGCAGTTTGGGAGACAAGTTCCATGCTACACAGAATGCAGTCCATTAGTCAGCAATTACGCAAAAACTATGTGGAATGACGGGAACATGGCAACTGTATGAGGCATGTTTGATGACAGGATCCATTGGGGGGGGATCACTGAGGGACTGGATTTCATTCATATCTTAAACATGCCAACTCCTTTCAGGCTTGATCTATATGTATTCATTTTATTTATACTACAGAAGCATACCTAGACCTTATTTCTACTCAAGGCTAAGCAATTTCAATGCAAATTCATTTCAAAGGTACATGCTTCATTTCTTCACTGAAATCTCTGGTACTTTATAAAGTCTTTAACTGTGGGTTTAATCATGTCCCTTTTTATTCTTCAATGAGTTCTAATGAACTGAATATCAAGCAAGAGTGCTCTCCCCCCCCCTGTACATGCCTTTTCTTTTCTTGCCATTATAATTGCTATGAGACCAGATTGTGCAAAGAACACCTCAAGAGAGAGCCCCCTCTGTCTTTATGTGATGACCATTTAAGAAAGATTTAAGAGACTGAAATTGGGTTTGATATGATATACATATTTTTACTTGTTTCACAGAGTAGGATTGGTGGAAGCTCCTGAAGAAACTGATATTCCTGTGAACAAACAGCTCTTTCCCTTCATCCTACTTTGAATATGAGGACGCACATATGAAGTGTTTCCATAGCAATGCCATGTAGCTGGCTGCACTAAGTTCCACTTTCTCAGCTTTTTTCATTACTGGCAAACCAAGTTGTGAAAGTAAAGCTTTAAAACTGCAGCAATCAGCTCTTTGCATGTGAAGGCATTAAGACTGTGGCATAAACAGAAGGCAAAGTAATATGAAATCATAGCAAACAGCCTTTAAGTGCCAAGACATCCTCCTCAAACCCTGGTAAATTAAGAAATGCAACTAAATAAAAATTAATGAACTTGCTGTTGGCTATTGGCCAAGTGGGAACATGTCCATAAGAGGATGGCCAACTTAGGAAATAGTCTGGAAACCAAACCCCAGGAGAAAGGAAGTAAGGAGCTGGAAAAATTTAGTTTGGGGAAGAGAAGATTAAGAGGTGAGGTGATGATAGCCATATTTAAATACTGTACCCAGATGTCAGGTAGGAAGTAGAGTGAATTTGATTTCTGCTAGAGCATGACTCAATGGACTCAAATTACAAGAAAAGATATTGCGACTAAACATTAAGAAAATCTTCTCAACTTAATTGTTTGACAGTGGAACAGACTGCCTCAGAGTGTGGTGAATTCTTCTTCTTCAGAGGTTTTCAAACATAGGCGTGCTTCAATTTCTTCATGGATTAGATGAGTCTTGTGGTCCCATCCAACTCTATGATTCTCCTTCTGCAGCCACCAGGAGCCTTGACTAGGGGTCACACTACCTAACCCCTCACACATATACACCATGGGAAAAAATAAATTTGGAACTGTTTGCAAACCCATTTATAGATAATTTTAAAAGGTGTGTGGAGGGAGTCACAATAGGAATCAAAATAATATTCACAATTTTTTATCCGCAGGTAGCAAAATTAATTTCCTAACAATTGGGAACCCCTGCTGGGAGGAATAATAGAACAGTGAAACTTTTGCACAGTTTTCTCCTGGTATTTGATGTTCCAAAGTATTGTGCATGAATTATTATGAGGAGGAAAAAAATGAGTAGGAAAAAAGTGTGTGTATGTATGTGTGCATGTGTGCGCATGCAAAAAAAGATGGTCGATGATGCAAGATCTTGGTCCATGTGTTCTTCTCCCACAGAATAACTCCTGTGCCATGTGCAGTGCTTCAGGTCATTTGACTTTAGGAAGAATGCTGCAGTGGTTTGGGGGTGGGGGCACCAATTATCCATCCTTTCATATTAAGATAAATAGTCAAGGATTTACTTGTATAAAAATGAATCGCTACTTTTGGAGGCTTCAAAGAATATTAATTCACCTTCTATCACAACACAAAAAATTGGCATGAGCAACGCCCCGGGAGGACTGGCCTTGGGTGGATTGCATGTTGCCTGCGAAATGCATGATTTCCCCACCCCTGCATAAGAGGCCTATGTTAGAAACCAACTACAGCAGCAATGCAACATCACAAACAAGAGTGTGCCTACAGTGAGAGCCAGTGTGGTGTAGGGTTCAAGTCCCCAGTCAGCCATGGAAACCCACTGGATGACTTTGGGCAAGTCAAATGATTTCTTCCTCAGAGGAAGGCAAACCCACTCTGAACAAATCTTGCCAAAACAACCTTATGATACCAAACGTTAGGATTGTAATAAGTTGTGAATGGCATGAAGGCACACAATAACAGCAACAACAAAACAACAACAACATGCCCACAGCATTATTCATGGAAGTCTTTTCACAACCATGACATTGCAGTATGTAAAATAAAACTAACAGAAGCATTGTATCTAAAAGCATAATAGAAACAAATTATCAAATTCTGAAGTAAATAAACTGAAAAGGGCATCTTTCAGAGGTTTTTTAGTTATGTTTTCCTGCATGGCAGAGGGTTGGAGTAAATAGCCTTTGTGGTCACTTCCAACTCTAAGATTCTATGATTCTATGAAAATTCAGTCAGTGGCAATTTCCTCCCAATTTTTCAACTCTTTTCTGTTGGGTTATTTCTTCAAGCACACACATTCCTAAATTGGACTTATCAGCATGGAAACATTCTGGCAGTTCTATAGTTCTATAAACTGTGCACCTTTTTAATATAGCTGCTTAACCAGCAGTGCATCCCATCCCCAGCACTGTCTGCATTACCATGTTGAGAAAAGGCATTATCTGTTACTTGTCTGTTTGTTGAGCATATATCGAAGTCCACAGAGCACCTGTTAAGGGAAAATTAGTAACCCTTGTTTATCCGAACTGTTTATCTGGCTCAGAATGCTTAATGAAAAATGCTACATGTTATCTATCCAATTTAACTAATATAGCCAATATATGGCACAGTGTTTACGTCCATGCATTCTGTTCATCTGATGTATAAAAATCAATAAATATACATAAAAAAGAGGGGCCAAAGTTCTCTTCTATATCTTTTTAGTATAATATCAAGGGAGGCAAGCTGTTTTAAGATCTTGTCTAAGGGGAAATTACACCCAAGGTGAATTCTGAAACAACTGTGTCGTACAGAAACTGATCCTTCAATGATTCTTATCTGCAAACTATGGGATATTTGTTCCATTGAACGTCACAAGGATACACTCAGTCTAAAGTCTCAAGTTAGCTATTGTCAATGCCGTAAAACCAATAAACCTGGGGAAAAACTTTATTGGTCATAAAAGTAAACAGGAGTTATGCTACCTTTGCAAAAAGAAAAAGCTTTTAAAATATGGTTGTTAAAGTGCTTTAAAATCTACTTATCATACAGTTTTATTATGGGAAACACTTACTATCAAGCTCATGTCAATTCTTTTAACAGCCACATCCATATAACATCTCAAGGAAACTTAGGTTTGTGGGCCTGTGACAGCTACTTCAACAATTCAAGAAATATGTATGGTAGGTACCTCAGAGGATTCTACCATATCAGAATGTTTTGGGGAAATTGTAGTTCCATTTATTAATCTTAGGCAGTGGATTTCTACAGAAGAAAATATCTGCGAAATTGAACTTTACTAGGTTATTGTAGCGAGCCAGCATGGCAAAGTGGCTTGAGTGTTGGACTACAACTCTGAAGATCAGGGTTCGGTTCCCAGTTCAGCCTTGTAAACCCACTAGGTGACCTTGGGTAAGTCACATGCTCTCAGCCTCAGGGGGAAGCAATGGCAAACCTCCTCTGAACAAGTTTTGCCCAGAGAATCCCATGATAGTTTTACTGTCTTAGGGTCACTATAAGTTGGAAATGACTGGAAGGCTCATGACAGCAACAAATAACAGTCAATTTAAACATGACAATGTTTCTCATTAACTAGAAGTTGTAGATATTTCCCAGCATTCTGTTAGTGACTTACATACATATAAGTCCCATGTTGGACAAGGCACAGAGAACTATTGTGTTTGTACTCCAACCAAAGCTCTCCCACTGCCTGGTAACTGTCAAATCCTGGGGGAGGAGTGTTCTGCTGATGTTGCTTACCAATGGGGATAGAAAGGGAGAAGCAATTTGGACTATAAAAATCTGGCTGCTCTAAATTCCTGGAAAAAGGAAAATGTTGGTGCACCCCATTTGAGAGTACAGTTCCCCCCCCCTCAACTGAGCTGCCACCAGCTGCTTCTCCCTGGTCTAAATTACCTCCTGACTTCCTCACTTCCCCACAAACAAATAACTGCAGAGGAACTAGGGATGTAATTCTTCACTAAGGTCTGATCTGCACTGCAAAAATAATGCAGTTTGACCCCACTTTAATTGTCATGGCTCAATGCTATAGAATTCTGGGATTTGTAGTTTTGTGAGATATTTAGCCTTCTCTGTCAGACTCTGTTGCAAGTTTTGAAAAGACTCTGTTCAACTATCAAACACATCTTGTAACTGGGAAGTCCTAGTAGTGTTTACTCAGAATCTGGTGCCGGAACAAACTACAAATCCCCAGATTCCATAGCATAAAGCGCTCTCAAACTGCATTATTTCTGCATTAAGTTTCCTCTTGAAAGTACTAATCAGTAATTTCAGCTGTGAGAAAGTCTTTGAAAATCATACCATTTTGAAAGCTATTTGAAGTTCAGGACTTATTTTGAGCAAGAATCACATGCTGTTGTTTTGCACAGAAACCAGTATTTTCTGTGTGGGAGACAATATTTCAATGCAGAACTATTAAGGGAAAAAAATGTAATTGGGGATTTGTTTTGCATAAAATGTGTACATTGTGGATTTGCATAGAGAATGCATGTTCTGTGCAGAGAACAGCACTTTCTGTACAGGAATTAAAATTTGTGAATTTATATGTTAACTTCCATGCAAGAAATGCTGTTTCTTGTGCAGAAAATGCTGTTTTCTGTGAAAATCAACCATGTGCAAATTTTAAGCAGAACAGACCCCTAATTATAACTTTTCTTCTTCACAGAAAACTATATTATCTGTGCAGGAAGTAATAGTTCCATTTTGAAATATTATTATCCATCCAGAAAATGCTGTTTTCTGCACAGAAAAATGTTGTTTTCAGTGCAAAACAACCATGTGTGATGTGAAAGTCGAAGGCTTTCATGGCTGGCATCCATAGTTCATTTGCATGAGCTGAGTCTTGATTTTGGTGTCAAGACTCAGCACATGCAAATGAACATCACCCAGGGTCAGGAGGTTTCCCAGCAGACAATGGATCACTTATTAAATAGACACTAATCCTCCTCACATATCCTTTCACCCTGAGGTCTCCAACAGACCTTCCTCTCAATCAAGGGTCACAGAGCATACCCCACACACCTCCATGCCACCATTCTCTGAAGATGCCAGCCACAGATGCAGGTGAAACATCAGGAATGAATTCTTCCAGAACACAGCCACATGGCCAAAAAAAGAAAAAAGAAAAACCCTGCAAAAAACCCATGTGTGAATTTTGGGCACAATATGTCCCAGACTGTGTAGTTTCTCCTTGGCCCAGAATTCTTCTTATCAGGATTTATCAAAACTTGCAAAACATGTTTCTTCACCAGCTTTATAATACTTTTTGAATATTATTTCCATCCCTAGAAGGTACCCCTCCTGGGTCTTGATAGATGATAGGGGAACAAAGAACTGCTCGTGTGGAGCTATGTCCAGATTTTGGCAGATGCACTGCATCATGGGTTCTATAGGAGATTATCGCATTTTTTATTAAAGTGACAAACCTCTCCCAGCTTAAATTATAAATCAGGCAGCATCCTGATATTACCACAAGGAATTTGTCCCTGAATCTGCTGCCCAGGTCCATCCTGGGTCCATCCCCACTCACAGGAGCACTTCAGTGGCCATTTACTTAAGAAGGAAAACTTCTGGTTTCAAAAAGAGGCACACTGAGTGTTCTTGGGAGCAGAGATGGACCCAAGATGTACCCAGGCAGCAGATTCGGTGGCAAAATCCTTGCGATAATATCAAAATGCTGCCTGATTTAAAATTTAAGCCAGGAGAGGTAAGACACTTTAATAAGCGATGCAATAAGCTCCATAGTTTCATTCACAAGAAATGAGATGGCTTGTCACAATCACATAGATGCTTTTGTATAGAAAGGTTGAAATATCATGAGAATGCATATAGATATATTTCATTCTCATGTAATATCATGAGAATAGAGATAGGTATGAATCATAAATCGATCTGTCAAGCATGAAAGATTTCAAATGTCTGCTAACTATTTGGATCAATTTTAGGATGTGGCAGAACCACAATACTCAATATAAATAGTTCTTTCAATAAATGTTAGCCTATCAAATGCACTGCTATCGGGTGATTGTCACATTCTGGCTACAGAAATTGAATAGTTGCTACTATGTTTAATTAGAAATATTCTGAGGAGGCTTGAAGTATATTGTATATTATAAATTTTCCTCATGTCAGCATTGATGAAATCACCTGACTCAACAATCACTGGTTAACAATCACTGGTGAACAAACACTGGTTAATGGAATAGCTTTGGGTGGTGAAAGGAACCCAAAAACTTCATTTCTTGTTCTGCTTTGCAAATGACTTTGTATTGGCGGCTGCAAATTTTAACTTTGCAGGAATGGTAAAACATTAATAATTGGACTAACTTGCCCAGTCTTTTGAATTCTTTTGAAAGAAGAATAGCTATAGTACAGTAAAGCATTCTTTCATGTGACAAAAAAAAAAATCACACTTGTTATAACTTCAAATGTAACTTCTCTGATGAATTCAGGAGGAAGAAAAGAGTCTGGAGTTCTCCTGCTAGTCTATATGGAAGCTTTGGTATTATCAACAATAGATGATATTTACATAACAGAGTGCTTTTTGTTTTATATATATATATACAGTATACAAAGCTACAGATTTGGAAGAGAATGGATAGAAAGGGTTTGCTACTATTGACTATGAAGGGAGAAATGTGTGAGAAGAAGTAAAGTCAAACCTGAGAGTCTCACGGAGCATCCACAATGCAGAAATAAAGGAGTTTGACACCACTTTAACTACCATTACTCTATCCTGCAGAATCCTGGAATCTGTAGTTTGGTGAGCCACCAGAGCGTTCTGATAGACCAAGTAATGGATGCAAGCTACAGGAAAAGAGATTCCACCTCAACATTAGGAAGAACTTCCTGACAGTAGGGGATGTTCGACAGTGGAACACACTCCTTTGGAGTGTAGTGGAGTCTCCTTCCTTAGAGGTCTTTAAACAGAGGCTGGATGGCCATCTGTCGGGGATGCTTTGATTTCGATTTCCTGCATGGCAGGGGGTTGGACTGGATGGCCCTTGCGATCTCTTCCAACTCTATGATTCTATGAAGCTGCACATCTCACTAAACTACAAATCCCAGAATTCCACAGGATGGAGCCATGTCAGTTAAAGTAGAGTCAAACTGCTCTATCTCTGCACTGTGGAATTGCTGTCAGTCTATAGGTTAGTCAGCAATGGGGCAGGCAAGACCAAGAGGGAACATACCAGGGTCACAGAATGATATTCTCTACTTCAAATATTAAAAAAAAATTGACAAGTGTACCTGTCCACGTTTAAACCTAGAAATTGTCAATTGATCATGTTTTATTGTACTGTCCATTTTACCAAGCTATTCATTTTAGACTAATTGCACCAATTTTACAGAGATTTCCAGGGAGAACAGAAAGATTTTATCTCTGTCCAGCCTTGGGGAGTCAGATTACAAATGCTCAAATTACAGAGAAGGTTGCTAGGTTCTGTGCCTGTGCTATTACTACTCTTAGACAAAATTTAGGGGAAATTTTAACATACAAACTAATGTCTTAGCTATGAAATTTTAACTGCTGAGGGTTCCTGACTCGAGATATTCCGTGACTGCACAGAGGGCGTTTTCTATCTTGGCCCCGCAGCTTTGGAACTCTCTTCCCGGTAAGCTCTGCTCAGTTACCTCCCTTGACCTGTTCAGGAAGAAGCTGAAAACCTTCCTCTTCCAACAGGCTTTCCCCCAGACGCTATGATATCTGCTCTCTCCCCGTTGCACCAGCACTTTAAGCTAGTTATTGTTGTGGTTTTAATCTTGTAATGTTTTACCCTGTTTTTAATAATTTGATGTATTGTTGTGATTTTTATATGGATACTGTTTGTAAATTGTACATTGTGTAGTACCCTTGTTGTAACCTGCTTTGATCTGCCAGGAAAAGCGGGCTATAAATAAACAGTTTATTATTTTATTAACATTTTACCTTTCTCAGCTCTTAATTGTAGGCATTTAGACAGAAACTGTTAGACCTTTGTATTTAGTGTTTCATGAATTTCGGCTATATTTAATTGTATTTGTACATGCTTTTATGTTTTTATGCACATTATTTTATATTTGGTCTAATATCGTAAATAAATGATTGATTGATTGTTTCTGTACCTCTGTTCTGCAAAGGTGCATTGCTACTTCCATTTCTAGCACCCATCAAATTCTGGAACAGCTTCATGCTCTGATCACTTACCAATCACTGTGCACAGATACAACCAAAAGTATCATCTGCTGAGAGGGGCGCAGTTATCCACAAGGAACTACCTCATCCTCACAGATAGGGTGGCCTCTTAGCCATTGTCACAGGAAAAAGATACAGAGTTGTGCAACATTTACATATGATAATTAATCTAATTAATAGGTACAGGCAGTGTGGTGTGGTGGTTTGAGAATTGGACTACAACTCTGAAGACCAGGGTTCGAATCCCCACTGAGCCATGAAACCCACTGGGTGACCTTGGGCAAGTCACACTCTTTCCGCTTCAGAGAATGGCAGTGGCAATCCTCCTTTGAAGAAATTTGCTGAGAAAATTTCATGATAGGTTCACCTTAGGGTTTCCATGTCATAAATGACTTGAAGGCACACAACAACAACAACAACAACAACAACAAATATGTGAAGATGAAAATTTAGAAATAATTACTGTAATTTAAAGTGAAATACAATAATCCTGACCATAGTGAACACAACAGTAACCAAATGGTCTGTATTCTTGCTAAGTTCATTGTCCAGGTGCTAACTCGATCTGAAGGGAGAAGCGGGAAATATAAATATTATTATTATTATTATTATTATTATTATTATTATTATTATTATTATCAACTATGCATGGGCAACTTCAAGGCATCTGCTCTCCTTTCTTATTGTTCTTCATCTTTAAACTCAACTTTGGCTGTACATGCTTTCAAACACAACAGGGATGAGTAGTTATTGGTGGTTAAGCAACCCACAAAAAACCTCAGAGGGCTGCTTTACCCTGTTGCACCCTTAACAAACTGATTTAAATTTCAGGGATGCCCCCAAATGCCCTTGAATGTCCTCAAGGAGATATAGGGGCAATTTTGCTGTGTTTTGGGAGTGGGTTGTTTTCGGTCTAGAAAAAGCCTTTTTAAATAAAATAAAATAAAATAAAATAAAATAACATATACCTTCAAAATAAAGGAATATCCTCTTTGCCTTTCCAAAAGAATAGTCTTCAGTTAAATAGGGCAAATGGCATGGCCATCCTCCTAAGTGTGATGCTATGACATGTTGAGGTATCTCTGTGAGGAATTAAGCTCTTAGAAACCACTTTATTGACCAAGCCAATAATAAATGATTCCCTATGTCAATTTCTTTGTGTTTTATCTTATCTGCATGTTTCAGAGCATCCAGACTGCTAGATGCAGAACTCAAAGATAGGTATTTTAGGATACATTCTGCCTATCCATGGCTGGTATCCTGTTAGGAGCTTATCACAAGAACTTTAAAACCAGTTCAAGCCTCCTGGGCTGCAGCCCAGATGCAGGATGGAGGTGGGGATTATCGCATGCTAAATCACCACCTAATCGCCGGCCGCCATCAGCCCAGATCCAAGCTTGGTCCCAGCCGTGCTCCGCCAGCACTTTTTGAAGTCAGAAGCTTTCTGGTTTCTAAAAAGTCCTGGTGGAGTGCAGCTGAAACCCGGGCTGATAGCGGCCAGTGATTAGGCGGCAATTTAGTATGTGATAATCCCTGCCTCCATCCCGTGTCCTGGCTGCAGTCCAGGAGGCTTGAGCTGGTTTTAAAGTTCATGCGATGGTTCTCAACTAGAGAAGACTCATTCTATCAATTGCTGAGTAGTGAGTCTACACCCACATGAATCCCATTGATTCAAGGGCTCTACCCTAGTTGGGACAAATACAGGTAATTTCATTTAAGCCCATGTTTTATTTTATCTGTACTTCACCAGATCATGGGAATGAAACAAATCACTACAGTGAAATTCTATCTAATTCTTCTATTATTTTTATGAAGCATATTAGAGATGAAAAAGCTATCCTAATTATGATGTGCATTCTGTTTATCAGTTCAAAACAAGCTTTAATTCTAAAAGGGAACTTTTTAATTATTAGGAATACTAAAAAGAGGAGGCAAAAAGAAGGAAGGAGGATTGCAGGGCAGGGAACACAAGTAAAAAGCTAACCCACACTTTACATAAAACAAAGTACATTATTTCAAAAGGACTATATGCCCTTCAACATTTGACAGATGAAAACCAGGATGCATGTGGTCAATCAAAATCAAAGTGCAGTCAGGATGGCAAAAATTATTGAGGAATAATATACTGTAGACGTTAGAGAACCATTGTTTGAATCCAGAGAAAATGGAAGTGCTCGTGATAGGTTCCCCGGGCCCGGGGAAGGATATTTGTCCACCTGTCCTGAACAGGGTCACGCTCCCCTTGAAGGACTCCGTTTGCAGTCTGGGGGTGCTTCTGGACTCGTCGCTCCACCTTACATCTCAGGTGGATGCGATCTGTTATCAGCTTCGGCTGAATACGCCCAGCTGCGACCCTACCTGAGCCGGGGGGGACCTTGAAACGGTGGTACATGCCTGGTGACCTCTTGGTTGGATTTCTGTAAACCATACTCGGAAGCTACAACTGGTTCAGAACATGGCAGCAAGACTGGTCACTGGATCCTCCAGGACCAGCCACATAACACCTGTCTTGAAAGATCTACATTGGCTGCCTATTCGCTTCCGGGCACAATACAGGGTGTTGGTTATAACCTATAAAGCCCTAAATGGCTTGGGCCCAGGGTACTTGGAGGACCGCCTCTCCCCATACC
>NC_056525.1:216152096-216203920 GCF_019175285.1 Sceloporus undulatus | reverse complement strand
ACAGTTGCCCCATGTAGAGCGCATTACAGAAATCCAACCAGAGGTCACCAGAGCATGTACCACCGTTTCAAGGTCCCCCCGGCTCAGTAGGGTCGCACTGGGCGTATCAGCCGAGCTGATAACAGGTGCTCCTGATCATCGCATCCACCTGAGATGTAAGGTGAGCGACGAGTCCAGAAGCACCCCCAGACTGCAAACGGAGTCCTTCAGGGAGCGTGACCCTGTTCAGGACGGTGGACAATATCCTTCCCCGGGCCCGGGGAACCTATCACGAGCACTTCCATTTTCTCTGGACAAACAATGGTTCTCTAACGTCTACAGTATATTATCCTCAATAATTTTTGCCATCCTGACTGCACTTTGATTTTGATTGACCACATGCATCCTGGTTTTCATCTGTCAAATGTTGAAGGGCATATAGCTTTTTGAAATAATGTACTTTGTTGTATGTAAAGTGTGGGTTTAGCTTTTTATCTTGGTTTTCCCTGCCCTGCAATCCTCCTTCCTTCTTTTTGCCTCCTCTTTTTATATTCCTAATAATTAAAAAGTTCCCTTTTAGAATTAAAGCTTGTTTTGAACTGATAAACAGAATGCACATCATAATTAGTAGAGCTTTTTCATCTCTAATTGCTTCATAAAAATAGAAGAATAGATAGAATTTCACTGTAGTGATTTGTTTCATTCCCATGATCTGGTGAAGTACAGATAAAATAAAACATGGGCTAAAATGAAATTACCTGTATTTGTCCCAACAGGGTAGAGCCCTTGAATCAATGGGATTCATGTGGGTGTCAGACTCACTACTCAGCAATTGATAGAATGAGTCTTCCTAGTTAGAAACCATCGCATGAACTTTAAAACCAGCTCAAGCCCTGGACTGCAGCCAGGACATGGGATGGAGGCAGGGATTACACATACTAAATGGCCGCTAATCACTGGCCGCTATCAGCCCGGGTTTCACTGCGCACTCCACCAGGACTTTTTAGAAACCAGAAAGCTTCTGACAAAGTGCTGGGGAGCACGGCTGGGACCAAGCTTGGATCTGGGCTGATGGCGGCCGGCGATAGGTGGTGATTTAGCATGCGATAATCCCACCTCCATCCTGCATCTGGGCTGCAGCCCAGGAGGCTTGAACGGTGTTTAAAGTTCTTGGGATAAGCTCCTAACAGGATACCAGCCATGGATAGGCAGAATGTATCCTAAAATACCTATCTTTGAGTTCTGCATCTAGCAGTCTGGATGCTCTGAAACATGCAGATAAGATACACCAAAGAAATTGACATAGGGAATCATTTATTATTGGCTTGGTCAATAAAGTGGTTTCAAGAGCTTAATTCCTCACAGAGATACCTCAACAGTCATAGCATCAGCATCACTTAGGAGGATGGCCATGCCATTGCCCATTAAACTGAAGACTATCTTTTGTGAAAGGCAAAGAGGATACCTTTATTTGAAGGATATGTTTTTTTATTTATTTTATTTATTTAAAGGCTTTTTCTAGACCGAAAACAACCCACCCCCAAAACACAGCAATTGCCCCTATATCTCCTTGAGGACATTCAAGGGCATTTGGGGGCACCCTGAAATTTAAATCAGTTTGTTAAGGGTGCAACAGGGTAAAGCAGCCCTGAGTTTTTTGTGGGTTGCTTAACACCAATAACTACTCATCCCTGTTGTGTTTGAAAGCATGTACAGCCAAAGTTGAGTTTAAAGATGAAGACAATAAGAAGGAGAGCAGATGCCTTGAAGTTGCCCTGCATAGTTGAATATAATAATAATTATAATAATAATAATTAATAATATTATAATTTCCTTCCCGCTTCCCGTCATCGAGTTAGCCCCTGGCATGAACTTGCAAGAATACAGACCTGTGTTACGTGTGTTCCCTATGGTCAGGATTATTGTTTCACTTAAATTCCAGTATTATTTCTAAATTTTCATCTCACAATTGTTGTTGTTGTTGTTGTTGTTGTTGTTGTTTGTGTTGTTGTGTGCCTTCATTTTCTGTAACATGGACACCTCAGGAACCATCCTGAAATTTCTCAGCAAATTTCTTCCAAGGAGGATTGCCCCTGCCTTCCTGAAGCGGAAGGTGTGGCTGCCCAAGGTCACCCAGTGGGTTTCTGCTCAGTGGGGATTCGAACCCTGGTCTCAGAGTTGTAGTCCAATTCTCAAACCACCACACCACACTGCCTGTCCCTAAATTAGATTAATTATCAATGTAAATGTTGCACAACTCTGTATCTTTTTCCTGTGACAATGGCTAAGAGGCCACCCTATCTGTGAGGATGAGGTAGTTCCTGTGGATAACTGCGCCCTCTCAGCAGATGATACTTTGGTTGTATCTGTGCACAGTGATTGGTAAGTGATCAGAGCTATGAAGCTGTTCCAGAATTTGATGGGTGCTAGAAATGGAAGTAGCAATGCACCTGCAGAACAGAGGTACAGAAACAATCAATCAATCATTATTTACGATATTAGACCAAATATAAAATAATGTGCATAAAAACATAAAAGCATGTACAAATACAATTAAATATAGCCGAAATTCATGAAACACTAATACAAAGGTCTAACAGTTTGTCTGTCTAAATGCCTACAATTAAGAGCGGAGAAGGTAAAATGTTAATAAAATAATAAACCTGTTATTTATAGCCCGCTTTCCTGGCAGATCAAAGCAGGTTACAACAAGGGTATACACAATGTACAATTTACAAACAGTATCCATAAAAAATCACAACAATACATCAAATTATAAAAACAGGGTAAAACATTACAAGATTAAAACCACAACAATAACTAGCTTAAAGTGCTGTGGCAACGGGTCCAGCCCGAGTGAGAGGACGCTGACCTCTTACCCTTCTCTTCACACTCCCTTCTCCTCTGTACATCTTTTTTAGATTGTAAGCTGAGGGCAGGGAACCGTCTAACTAAAAGATTGCATACAGCGCTGTGTAATTACAGCGCTTCATAAAAAAGTTAATAATAATAATATAATCATAGCGTCTGGGGGAAAGCCTGTTGAAGAGGAAGGTTTTCAGCTTCTTCCTGAACAGGTCAAGGGAGGTAACTGAGCAGAGCCACCGGGAAGAGAGTTCCAAAGCTGCGGGGCCAAGATAGAAAACGCCCTCTGTGCAGTCACGGAATATCTCGAGTCAGGAACCCCAGCAGTTAAAATTTCATAGCTAAGACATTAGTTTGTATGTTAAAATTTCCCCTAAATTTTGTCTAAGAGTAGTAATAGCACAAGGCACAGAACAGCAACCTTTCCGTAATTTGACATTGTAATCTGACTCCCCAAGGCTGGACAAGATAAATCTTTCTGTTTCTCCCTGGAAATCTCTGTAAAATTGTGCAATTAGCAAAAATGAATAGCTTGGTAAAATGGACAGTACAATAAAACATGATCAATTGACAATTCTAGGTTTAAACGGGGACAGGTACACTTGTCAATTTTTTTTTAATATTTGAAGTACGAATATCATTCTGTGACCCTGGTATGTTCCCTCTGGTCTTGCCTGCCCCATTGCTGACTAACCTATAGACTGACAGCAATTCCACAGTGCAAGAATAGAGCAGTTTGACTCACTTTAACTGACATGGCTCCATCCTGTGGAATTCTGGGATTGGTAGTTTAGTGAGATGTGCAGCTTCATAGAATCATAGAGTTGGAAGAGATCGCAAGGGCCATCCAGTCCAACCCCCTGCCATGCAGGAAATCGAAATCAAAGCATCCCCGACAGATGGCCATCCAGCCTGTTAAAGACCTCTAAGGAAGGAGACTCCACTACACTCCAAAGGAGTGTGTTCCACTGTCGAACATCCCCTACTGTCAGAAGTCTTTCCTAATGTTGAGGTGGAATCTCTTTTCCTGTAGCTTGCATACTTACTTGGTCTATCAGAACGCTCTGGTGGCTCACCAAACTACAGATTCCAGGATTCTGCAGGATAGAGTAATGGTAGTTAAAGTGGTGTCAACTCCTTTATTTCTGCATTGTGGATGTCCGTGAGACTCTCAGGTTTGACTTTACTTCTCTCACACACTTTCCTCCTCATAGTCAATAGTAGCAAACCTTCTACCATTCTCTTCCAAATCTGTAGCTTTGTATACTGTATATATATATATAATAAACAAAAGCACTCTGTTTATGTAAAATCATCTTTGTGATAATACCAAAGCTCATATAGACTAGCAGGAGAACTCCAGACTCTTTTCTTCCTCCTGAATTCATCAGAGAAGTTACATTTGAAGTTAAACAAGTGTGATTTTTTTTTTGTCACATGAAAGAATGCTTTACTGTACTATAGCTAGTCTCTTCTTCTTCAAAAGAATTCAAAAGACGGGGCAAGTTAGTCCAATTATTAATGTTTTACAATTCCTGCAAAGTAAAATTTGCAGCCGCCATACAAAGTCATTTGCAAGCAGAACAAGAAATGAGTTTTTGGGTTCCTTTCACCACCACCAAAGCTATTCCATTAACCAGTTGTTCACCAGTGAGTTTTAACCAGTGATTGTTGAGTCAGGTGATTTCATCAATGCTGACAGAGGAAAATTTATAATATACAATATACTTCAAGCCTCCTCAGAATATTTCTAATTAAACATAGTAGCAACTATTCAATTTCTGTAGCCAAATGTGACAATCACCCGATAGCAGGCATTTGATAGGCTAACATTTATTGAAAGAACTATTTATATTGAGTATTGTGGTTCGGCCACATCCTAAAATTGATCCAAATAGTTAGCAGACATTTGAAATCTTTCATGCTTGACAGATCGATTTATGATCATACCTATCTCTTTCTCATGATATACATGAGAATGAAATATATCATATGCATTCTCATGATATTTCAACCTTTCTATACAAAGCATCTATGTGATTGTGACAAGCCACTCATTTCTTGTGAATGAAACTATGGAGCTTTGCATCGCTTATAAAGTGTCTTACCTCTCCTGGCTTAAATTTTAAATCAGCAGCATTTTGATATTATCGCAAGGATTTTGCCACCGATCTGCTGCCTGGGTACATCTGGGTCCATCTCTGCTCCCAAGAACACTCAGTGTGCCTCTTTTGAAACCAGAAGTTTTCCTTCTTAAGTAATGGCCACTGAGTGCCCTGTGAGTGGGGATGGACCCAGGATGGACCTGGGCAGCAGATTCAGGGACAATCCTTGTGGTAATATCAGGATGCTGCCTGATTTATAATTTAAGCTGGGAGAGGGTTGTCACTTTAATAAAAATGTGATAATCCCTATAGAACCCATGATGCAGTGCATCTGCCAAAATCTGGACATAGCTCCACACGAGCAGTCTTGTTTCCCCTATCATCTATCAAGACCCAGGAGGGGTACCTTCTAGGGAGGGAAATAATATCAAAAAGTATTATAAAGCTGTTGAAGAAACATGTTTTTCAAGTTTTGATAAATCCTGAAAGAAGAATTCGGGCCAAGGAGAAACTACACAGTCTGGGACATATTGTGCCCAAAATTCACACATGGGTTTTTTTTTGCAGGGTTTTTCTTTTTTCTTTTTTTTGGCCATGTGCGTGTGTTCGTGGAGAATTCATTCCTGATGTTCACCGGCAATCTGTGGCTGGCATCTTCAGAGAATGGTGGCATGGAGGTGTGTGGGGTATGCTCTGTGACCCTTGATGAGAGGAAGGTCTGTTTGGAGACCTCAGGGTGAAAGGATATGTGAGGAGGATTAGTGTCTATTTAATAAGTGATCCATTGTCTGGCTGGGAAACCTCCTGACCCTGGTGATGTTCATTTGCATGTGCTGAGTCGTACACCAAAATCAAGACTCACGTCATGCAAATGAACTATGGATGCCAGCCATGAAAGCCTTCGACTTTCACATCACACATGGTTGTTTTGCACTGAAAACAAATTTTTCTGTGCAGAAAACAGCATTTTTCTGGATGGAATAATAATATTCAAAAATGGAACTATTACTTCCTGCACAGATAATATAGTTTTTCTGTGAGAAGAAAGTTATAATTAGGGGTCTGTTCTGCTAAAATTTGCACATGGTTGATTTTCAAAGAAAACAGCATTTTCTGCACAAGAAACAGCATTTTTGCATGGAAGTTAACATATAAATACCAATTTTAATTCCTGTACAGAAAGTGCTGTTCTCCTGCACAGAACAGGCATTCTCTATGCAAACCACAATGTACACATTTTATGCAAAACAAATCCCAATTACATTTTCCCTTAATAGTTCTGCATTGAAATATTGTCTCCCACACAGAAAATACGGGTCTGGTGCAAAACACAGCATGTGATTCTTGCTCAAAATAAGTCCTGAACTTCAAAAGCTTTCAAAATGGTATATTTTCAAAGACTTTCTCACAGCTGAAATAATGATTAGTACTTTCAAGAGAAACTTAATGCAGAAATAATGCAGTTTGAGAGCGCTTTATGCTAGGGAATCTGGGGATTTGTAGTTTGTTCCGGCACCAGATCTGAGTAAACACTACTAGGACTTCCAGTTACAAGATGTGTTTGATAGTTGAACAGAGTCTTTTCAAAACTGCAACAGAGTCTGACAGAGAAGGCTAAATATCTCACAAAACTACAAATCCCAGAATTTCTATAGCATTGAGCATGACAATAAAGTGGGGTCAAACTGCATTATTTTTGCAGTGCAGATCAGACCTTAGTGAAGAATTACATCCCTAGTTCCTCTGAAGTTACTTGTTTGTGGGAAGTGAGGAAGTCAGGAGGTAATTTAGACCAGGGAGAAGCAGCTGGTGGCAGCTCAGTTGAGGGGGGGGAACTGTACCTCAAATGGGGTGCACCAACATTTTCCTTTTCCAGGAATTTAAGCAGCCAGATTTTTTAGTCCAAATTGCTTCTCCCCTCTATCCCCATTGGTAAGCAACATCACAGAACACTCCTCCCCCAGGATTTGACAGTACCGGCAGTGGGAGAGCTTTGGTTGGAGTACAAACACAATAGTTCTCTGTGCCTTGTCCAACATGGGACTTATATGTATGTAAGTCACTAACAGAATGCTGGGAAATCTACAACTTCTAGTTAATGAGAAACATTGTCAGGTTTAAATTGACTGTTATTTGTTGCTGTCATGAGCCTTCCAGTCATTTCCAACTTATAGTGACCTAAGACAGTAAAATATCATGGGATTCTCGGGCAAACTTGTTCAGAGGAGGTTTGCCATGCTTCCCCCTGAGGCTGAGAGCATGTGACTTACCCAAGGTCACCTAGTGGGTTTACAAGGCTGAACTGGGAACCGAACCCTGATCTTCAGAGTTGTAGTCCAACACCAAGCCACTTTGCCATGCTGGCTCTCTACAATAACCTAGTAAAGTTCAATTTCGCAGATATTTTCTTCTGTAGAAATACCATGCCTAAGATTAATAAATGGAACTACAATTTCCCCAAAACATTCTGATAGGGTAGAATCCTCTGAGTACCTACCATACATATTTCTTGAATTTTTGAAGTAGCTGTCACAGGCCCACAACCAAGTTTCCTGGAGATGTTTATATGGATGTGCTGTTAAAGATTGACATGAGCTTGAGTAAGTGTTCCCATAATAAAACTGTATGATAGAGATTTAATTTAAAGCACTTTAACAACCATATTTTAAAAGCTTTTTCTTTTTGCAAAGGTAGCATAACTCCTGTTTAACTTTTATGACCAATAAGTTTTCCCCAGGTTTATTGGTTTAACGGCATTGACAATAGCTAACTTGAGACTTTAGACTGAGTGTATCCTTGTGACGTTCAATGGAACAAATATCCCATAGTTTGCAGATAAGAATCATTGAAGGATCGTTTCTGTACGACACAGTTGTTTCAGAATTCACCTTGGGTGAATTTCCCCTTAGACAGGATCTTAAAACAGCTTGCCTCCCTTGATTATTATACAAAAAGATATAGAAGAGAACTTGGCCCCTCTTTTTTATGTATATTTATTGATTTTTATACATCAGATGAACAGAATGCATGGACGTAAACACTGTGCCATATATTGGCTATATTAGTTTAAATTGGATAGATACATGTAGCATTTTTCATTAAGCATTCTGAGCCAGATAAACAGTTCGGAATAAACAAGGGTTACTAATTTCCCTTAACAGATGCTCTGTGGACTTCGATATAGTCTCAACAAACAGACAAGTAACAGATAATGCCTTTTCTCAACTGGTAATGCAGACAGTGCTGGGGATGGGATGCACGGCTGTTAAGCAGCTAATTAAAAAGGTGCACAGTTTAGAGAACTTAGAACTGCCAGAATGTTTCCATGCTGATAAGTCCATTTAGGAATGTGTGTGCTTGAAGAATAACCCAACAGAAAAGAGTTAAAATTGGGAGGAATTGCCACTGACTGAAATTTCATAGAATCATAGAATCTTAGAGTTGGAAGTGACCACAAAGGCTATTTACTCCACCCCTCTGTTTCCCATGCAGAAAACATAACTAAAAACCTCTGAAAGATGCCTTTTCAGTTTTATTTACTCAGAATTGAATAATTTGTTTCTATTATGCTTTTAGAATACAATGCTCTTTTAGTTTTAATTTTACATACTGCAATGTCATGGTTGTGAAAAGACTTCCATGAATAATGCTGTGGGCATGTTTGTTGTTGTTTTGTTGTTGCTGTTATTGGGTGCCTTCATGCCATTCACAACTTATTACAATCCTAACGTTTGGTATCATAAGGTTGTTTTTGGCAAGATTGTGTTCAGAGTGGTTTGCCTTCTCTGAGGAAGAAATCATTTGACTTGCCCAAAGTCACCGTGGGTTTCCATGGCTGAACTGGGGACTTTCAACCTACACCACACGGGCTCTCACTGTAGGCACACTCTGGTTTGGGATGTTGCACTGCTGCTGAGTTGGTTTCTAACATAGGCCTCTATGCAGGGGTGGGGAATCATGCATTTCGCAGGCAACATGCAATCCACCCAAGGCCAGTCCTCCCGGGCGTTGCTCATGCCAATTTTTTGTGTTGTGATAGAAGGTTAATTAATATCTTTGAAGCCTCCAAAAGTAGCGATTCATTTTTATACAAGTAAATCCTTGACTATTTATCTTAATATGAAAGGATGGTAATTGGTGCCCCACCCCCCAAACCACTGCAGCATTCTTCCTAAAGTCAAGGACCTGAAGCATGCACATGGCACAGAGTTATTCTTTGGAGAAGACACACATGGACCAAGAGCTTGCATCATCGACCATCGTTTTTTTGCAGGCGGGCAACACATCACACATACACACAACACTTTTTTCCTACTCTCATTTTTTCTCCTCATAATAATTCATGCACATACTTTGGAACTCAATACCAGAGAAAACTGTGCAAAAGTTTCACTGTTCTATTATTCCTCCCGCAGGGGTTCCCCAATTGTTAGGAAATTAATTTTGCTACCTGCGGATAAAAAATTGTGAATATTATTTTTGATTCCTATTGTGACTCCCTCCACACACCTTTTAAATTACTATAAATGGGTTTGCAAACAGTTCCAAATTTATTTTTTCCCATGGTGTATATGTGTGAGGGGTTAGGAGTGTGACCCCTAGTCAAGGCCCCTGGTGGCTGCAGAAGGAAGAATCAGAGAGTTGGATGGGACCACAACAGACTCATCTATCATCCAACCCTGTGCCATGAAGAAATTTGACAAAACGCCGTTGTGAAAAAACCTCTGAAGAAGAAGAATTCACCACAAATCACTCGGAGGCAGTCTGTTCTCCCCTGTCAAACAATTAAGTTGAGAAGATTTTCTTAATGTTTAGGAGTCGCAATCTCTTTTCTCTTGTAATTTGAGGAGTCCATTGATTTTCATGCTCTAGTAGAAATCAAATTCACACGTCTAACTCCACTCTACTAAATAAAGTCACTCACCACTCTACTGCTACTCTAAACTAACTCTAACTTAAAATTCACCACTCTAACTTAACTCACTCTACTTAACTCTAATACTTCCTCACTCTAACGTACGTCTCACTCGGAAGCTACAACTGGTTCAGAACATGGCAGCAAGACTGGTCACTGGATCCTCCAGGACCAGCCACATAACACCTGTCTTGAAAGATCTACATTGGCTGCCTATTCGCTTCCGGGCACAATACAGGGTGTTGGTTATAACCTATAAAGCCCTAAATGGCTTGGGCCCAGGGTACTTGGAGGACCGCCTCTCCCCATACAATCCGCCCCGCACTCTCAGATCAGCCGGGAAGCAACTGTTGAGGGTTCCAGACACAAAATATGTTGCAACTGCTCAGAGGGCGTATTCTATCTCGGCCCCACAGCTCTGGAACTCTCTTCCCGGCGAGCTCCGCTCAGTCACCTCCCTTGACCAGTTTAGGAACAGGTTAAAAACCTTCCTCTTCGAACAAGCCTTTCCCCAGACATTGTAACATCTGTAACCTCCCCACTGCACACTGCACATGCACTTTTGAGTCACCTAGTCTGTATGTTTTAGCTTGTATTTTTAACTTTGTTTTAATTGTTTTTATATTGATGTATTGATTGATTGTTGTTACAATTTGTATATTGTATACAACCATGTTACCCACTTTGATCTACCCAGGAAAAGTGGGCTACAAATAAATGATTTATTATTATTATTATTATTATTATTATTATTATTATTATTATTGGATTGAGTGCTGGACGACAACTCTGAAGATCGGGGTTTGAATCCCCACTCAGCAATGGTAACCCACTGGGTGACTGAGTCACACTCTCTTAGACTCAGAGGAAGGCAAAAACAAATCCACTCTGAATAAATCTTGCCAAGAAAACCCTGTGAAAGAATTGCCTTATGGTCACCATAAGTGAAAATCAACTTAAAAGCATGCAACAACAAAACACACAAGCTAGGAGAGGCTGCAACAGCTTGCTTTTTTCTGAGTCTCCATAGAAGAGCAAGATCCTACTTCCTCTCCTCTCTTCTTCTCTCCTCTCATCCATTCGTTCATCACTTTATTTATATCCTGCCTTTCTCCCAGACTGGGACTCCTGGCAGAACATTACAATAAAACCACATAGGTAAAACATAGAAAGTTAAATTAAAACAGAATTAAATAACAGAATTAAAACCTTTTAAAACCTTACTTTAAAGCAATGATTTAAAACTGTACAACTCCATCAAAAGCCCTTGTCTTGTTAAAAATCAATTTCCAAAAGTCTGCTGGAAAAGAAAAGCCATAACCTACTGTTGAAGACAACAAAGAGGAACCATTCTAGCTTCCATAGGGAGGGAGTTCCAAAGTGTCAGAGCAGCCACTTTCTTCAGTGTTCCTACAACTGTTTCTGTAAAAGTGGTGGGACAAAAAGAAATGTGGATCTTAAAGAACTTAAAACTCAGGTAGGCTCATATGGGTAGATACGATCTTTCAATTAGACTGGACCTGAGCTGTTTAGGGCTTTATGTAGGTCATGGCAATCTTGCTGAGCCGTTTGGACCAGCTGAAGTTTCTGAACCCTCTTCATAGACACCTCCACACAGGATGCATTACAGTAATCCAATCAGGCATGTGTCACCCTGAACCAAGTCAGACATCCCAAGGAATGGGTGCAGTTGGCAAACTAGCTTTAACTGTGCAAATGTACTCCTGGCCACAACAGAAACCTGAGCATCAGGCTCAGAGGTGAATGCATAAGTATACACAAACAACGAACCTATGTCTCCAAGAGGAGTGTAATCCCATCCAGCATAAAATGTATCCCTGTTCTCTGATCTGCCTTTAAACTGTCTTGTCAGGATTGAGTTTCAACCTGTTTACCTTCATTCAGTCCATCACTGCACACAGGCACTGGTTTAGCACAGAGACAGTATCCTTGGATTGAGATGGTAAAGAGAGACAGAGCTGGATGTCATCAACATATTGGTAACCCCTGACCCCAATCTCCTAACCACCACTTAGTTAATTTGGTGCAAACTACTTTCTCACTTCTAACTCATTTTGGGGCAATCCAGAGTGGAAAACCATGGGTGCTCTGCTGCTGGCCAGAGAAAAAAATGTCCCCACCTTTTGTGGTGCCTCGTTGTGCATCCATTTCATGACAGAACATTTTCTGACATGGTTGCATATCATATCAGTGATGTACCTCCATCATTGTACATTGCTGAGCTTATGATGCAGGATCTTAGCCATTTTATTAACCAGGTTCTACAACAGGCTGCACAAGAAAATACATAAATCCTCTTCAGGCAGGGCAAGTGCACCCAAGTATCAGGGATGTAGACTCATGTCAATTGGCTCAGGCTTTGGTGACTTGATTTGGACTTTACTTGGCAATTAATGACACACTGCCTCAACTTGACTTGTGACTAGTGTATTGTTAGCGACTGACTTGCTGGCACCATTAACTTTGAGCAGCAGGCAAGACTTGCCTACAGAGCATGGGGCACAACTCTCTGAGGGAACAACAAATTCATTAGATAATGGGTTTGAGGTGGAAGGATCCCTTTAAAGCTTTTGAAAAGCTTTAGTAGGCTCCTCTGATGTGCACAGGTTGCCAAGCACATAGGACAAGTTGCCAAGTAGCTATAAACTCCTGCCTTAGACTTATTGCCTAATACGTTTGCTATTTTCCTCCAAGAAATTCACCCCATCTCCTATTTTTTTTTCTGTTAAAATGTTTGCTCCCAGACTTGAGACTTGAAACTAGAATCTTGAGACTTGACTTGAGACTTGGAGTAAAAGAACTGAATAATCACTGCCCTGTAATATCAACAGACAACCTGTCCTTGTTCTTGGGAGCAGAGTTACCAAACTGGGGAGTATTCCAGGGCCCAAACTCTGAGACATAGGGTGATACCTAGTGATGTTTTGAAGAAGGAGGAATGAGGGGGCAAATGCTTTGGAGAAATTGGTGTCTTAGATGTTAAACATGGCATGGAGGCCTTGCAAACTATTTAAAAGGTAAATTGATGAACCTGTAGGCTTCTTGGAGCAGGAATTCACTCTTTTGGTCAGAAAAAGATCAGTCTGAGGACTCCAGAAGTATCAGGGGCCAAAATAAAATAATCCTGACTGGGGGGGGGAGTTCATTTTGCCCTCCTGTGCTATATAGAAATGTCAGGATATTTCCAGAAGTTAGTTACAGCCTGACAAAGATGTTTCAACATCAATACAATGAAGATTTTAAAGTCCACCAACGAGATTTCTGTTTAGCCATGTAAATTGTGGGTAATTAATTTTATCTTCTAAAAGAATACAGGGGAGAGCAATGCATGTAATGATTGCTACCTGTAAGCAATTGTTGTTACTTTTGCCCAAAATTTGCAACAAATATTTTCTGTTGCTGATTTCTACAACAGTCTAACCGAGCCACCCTCTTGAAATAAGGACAGTAAATGTTTTTTGTGCAAGAATCAATTATAAATGGAATATGAAGCAAAATAATATCTTATTCATGTTGTTGTACAATGTAATGATGTGTTTGCATATAAAATATTGATCTGGAGTAGATGATCTTTGATCATTTTCCCTGATGGGCTAACTCTTGCTAATCAAAACTGAAATATATATTTAGATCTGGTTACTTCATGCTTTGTTAATCTGTGGGCAGTGTCTGAAAGAGCAACTGGTGCTAACCAGCCTGCTGGTCTGTTGCCTGCAGGACTGTTAACTCGTTAATCTGAAGTTAAAAATAAATCTTGCAGACTAAGTGAAGTTAACTATATATGACCTGGCTAGTTTTATTCATTACCCTCTGCACCTTTGGTTTTGAAACACAGCAATACAGAATGCTGTAGATGGCTGCAGTTTTGTTAAGTGCCCTGGGAATAATTTCATATATGATATAGCCACAGAAACAGAATCACACAGATTTAGAAGGCACCTGAGAACAATCCAGTTTAACCCTCAGTTTCAGCATTATGAATCAGATTGTCACTAGTTAATGTATATAGCAGAGTCTGGTAAAAAGTCTGGCTTGAACTAAATTAACCTGTGTAATTTGTGTTCATAGCATCAAAAACACTTCGCTGTACTGCATGCATGCTGTGTGGTTGGCCAAAATGTGTGATTACATCAGACCTTGGAAAACTTGACTGAGAGACCCTGGGAGTTGCAATCAAAAAAAGTAAGATTTCTAATCTCTGGATCACATCTGCATTAAATTGTAGAAATGCCATCTTGTTTTATACAACAATTTATTTATGGGCTTTATATCCCGCCTTTCTCCTGAAATTTAATTTATTTAAAAATGGGATTTTAAACATTGCTAAGTCTCAC
Organism: Sceloporus undulatus; assembly: GCF_019175285.1. Lineage (NCBI taxonomy): Eukaryota > Metazoa > Chordata > Lepidosauria > Squamata > Phrynosomatidae > Sceloporus > Sceloporus undulatus. Next base: position 216,189,701 of record NC_056525.1, on the reverse strand, counting down.
TGTTAACTGACTGCTTGTTTTTCCATACAAATACTGCCATATGCAAAACAGTGCACTTGACTGTGCTCAGAACATTGTAAGAATGAGTTGTCTAAGGTCACAGCATTTCCTCTGCTGAATGCAGGCTTGCACAATTTGTGAACTACCAAGCTGAGTGCATTCCTTTCTGTAATGTAAACTGGATAATACTTGTGTATAACTCCCTCTCCCTATGGCAGTGTTTCATGGCTTTTTATAGTCTAGCTTACAGATCGAGGTTGCCAACCTGCACCTATAACCTAGATCATAAATGACCACTGAGCATTTTTATTTTCATTCCTGGATGGCTGCCGGTTCACACTTGCAGAAAAGAAGAATCATTGGCAACACTGTATCTCAGTTTTTGCTGATTTTAATATATAGGGAAGATGTTTTGTTTTGTGGTTATTTTCTTGTTTTTTAAAAAAAATTCAGAATGTTTGGCACAAATATCCTGAACCTAGCCATAGCCATTTTCATACCCTCCAACTTTCCTGGTTTGCAAAGGACAATTTTGATTAATTCTCTGCTTTCCTGCTTTACAGCTGCTTTTAGAATATCACAATGTCTCTCTCCTCTTTTCTCTTTCACCATTTGTCCTCAGCTTCAGAGTTCGAAGTACAAAAGTAGTCTGCAATCATTTAGCAAGAAGAAGAGCAGTAGAGGCTTGTCCTTCCTAATAGGCTGGATTATTTATTTATTTATTTATTTATTGGTGGGGGGAGGGTTTTTTTCTTCCAGGTCTTCTAAACTTAGTATATAAACTCTTAAATTTGTACATAAATTCCCAGAGTTGTGGGTTCTTAGGAAATTATCACACAAGGCTCTAAAACTGCTATTAAAATACAGAATAACATCTTTGCAATACTTACTGCATGACATTGTTTTTGTCTTGTTGCTGCATTGTTATCAGGTGTAGTTAGAGCATCCCTTTTCATTGATGGAGAAAACCCATCAATAAGCTCCCAATCATGCTGCAGTTCCATTAATCCTCAAGGATGAAATATCACTGCCATGGCAGTTCCAGTATTCATAGTCACATGATGCCAGTGTCTTCTCCTCTCTCCCTGACCTCTTTCCCCTCACTAGTCCCAAGCAGGTTGATTTCCTTTATTATCCCCCCCCCCAATTTATTTTTTTCCTCCTAAAATTGTATTAGCATAACTCCAGAAATGCACTGAAAATTAAACATTAAAAACAAAACCAAAGGCATGCTGGGTAGGGCATAGATGTGGGGTTAAGGGGGGTAATTAAGAGAGCATGAGGGACCATTAATGGCAGAAACAGCTGCAATCCCACTATTGTGGATACATGCAATAATGGCTGATCCCAAACTGGTATGTTTCCATTTTCAAATACTGTGATTGCTGTGAAAATGAGACTCATGTGATAATGTACCTACTCATTGAGATGTTGTTGGCTGGCCACATGCTTTTGACCACAGCCTGATGCTGCTTGGCCAAATGTGACCCAATTTTCATCTTTCAAGGGATGGAAAGTATCATTTGCACACTCTTGATTTATTTGGAATGGGACCCATTCATCTGTATGGAACTTACTTGGTGTACTCAGGCCAGCTACTCTCATTTAGCATGACCTTCCTCACAGTGTTGTTGTTTATCATGTAAGGAGATGAGAACCTTGCTTCCATGAGGTCATTAGAAGAAAGGAGGGATATAAATGCATCTAATAAATAAATGTTACTGATAGCTCTGCTTGCTCTGTCTGTGTGATTTTTATCAGTGTTTACTCAGGGCCATAGAAAGTCTTAGGCTGTGATGTCTAATACCTCTGAATCATTCAAGCTGCAATCCTATTAACTTGAGAGTAAATTCCACTGAATTCAACAAGGTTTCCCTCTGAGAAGGCATATATAGGATAATGCTTTCAGTTGAATTTAATTCTATTGTTGCCTGCCTTAATGTCTAACTCTAACTGAATATAGTTTCCAAAGCTTCTTGAACATTTGAACTGAACTAAATACAGTGGTGCCTCGGGTTACGAAATTAATTCGTAACGCGGCCGCTTTTGTAACCCGAAAAGCCTTCGTAAGCCGAATTGCCATAGGCGCTAATGGGGAAAAGCCGCGATTCCGTGCGAAAAAGCCGAAAAAAGCACCAAAAGTTTTTTCGTAACCCGAAAAAACATTCGTAACCCGGAACAATGATTCCCTATGGGATTTTTTCGTATCCCGAAAATTTCGTAACCTGGGTATTTCGTATCCCGAGGTACCACTGTATTGATTTGGCAAGAGAGCACGCTATGACCGCTCTTATTGTTCTTTGGCCTTTTCATAGATTACTACCAGATGGAGTAAATAAGGTGCACAGAAGTTGCTAAGCATGAGCTGCATAGTCATTGGTAAGGAATTCTATAGCAGTAGTTGCTGGTGGTTTCCATGTCATAGGGGCAGTGAATCCATTCTTGGCTGGTTTTCTTGGTTTTCATCTGTAAGAGATCTGTCCAGTTCAGCAGCTTAGATAAATCTTTTAAAGTCTTGGCTAAATACCAGAGCAGAGACATTCCACTGATAAGGAAGCCATCAACTGCCATTATAAGCTTTGTAGAAACAGGTTTCCTGCAACAGTGGGGTTGAACTTGAAGACCTCTGAAGCTTGTTTCAAATACTGTAATTATGGGAATCATTTGGCTGATTTCTCTTGGAAATAAAGAGCATGAAACAAGAAACAGTATATTCAGAACGATCCTATTTTGTGATAAATGTTAATTGTTAACTTCATTGTTGTCCCCCCCCCCTTCATTTCTTAATCCCTGGGCCTTTCCCTACTACAGTATTATAGCACTATGATTCCAGTTATTTGTCGTGGGAACATCCTATGGAATACCAGTAAGTTTGGAGAGTCATAGTTTCAGTCACCTGGCGGAAAATTTTAAATGCTCTTCCCTACTATAGCTGTATAGTGTGAAAACCTTTACCTTCCTCTTTTTAATTTGCACTTATTTTATTTTTTACTGCCAGGGATAAGGAAAGCATTTGTGGGGTTTTCTGCCTGATGTTACAAAATAATTTAGCTGGTTTTGGGGATTGTGCAGCTTAGTTTAGGTGAACCAGGCATGTCATTTGCTGGTCTGTCTCAGCTGTCACAATGTCTTGGGCTGGCCCAGGTTTGGACAGATCAACTACCTGCTTATGTTACAAGCACACCTTTGTGGATTAAACACTGCATCATCCAGGACCTCCACCAAATCTGATAAATGTTACTCATTTGGATTTTGAACAAGACCCCCAAATTTCTGTTGCCTGTGGGACTTGGGAGCTATAATCTTTAAAAAAGTAAGTTTGTCAAGAATGTGGGCTATGACCCCATATCCTGTAGCAACTTCATGCTAAATTGTGTGTTTGTGTGTGTGCAGTTACATAGTCTGGCGCCATGCATGAAATATTCCTATTAACAATTGGAAATACTATAGTAATAAAATACAGTTGGGGGCAATTAATTTGTGCTGTGATGGATAGCAGGGCCTTTATAAACAGCACTATGAGAATAATCTAACTATCTAGATATAATAAGCAGTAATGATAAACTTCCTTCTGAGTATAAATACTGAGTCTAAGGAGCCGCAGCAGAAAAAACAGATAACAGTTGACCATTGTGCTATAGCTCTGAAAAAGTCTTCCCTATACTCTCTACTTGTTTCACCTTGTTACTCAACATTTTCCATTCTAAGAATACTGTAAATGTCACTCTTTCCATTAACGTGCAGGGCTGGGTCTTGATCTTTGCTCCCTGAAAGCCCAGTTTTGCCATTAGATGTGGCACTGTTGACCTTTTCTTTTTTCCTCTTCTCTTTAAAATATAAAATATAAGTTTCAGCATGTTATCCTTGCGTTGTTTGAGGGATAGGGTGACATTCACCTGCTGCTCTAGTACGGTTAAGGAAATGAAAACAGGAAATTAAATTTCCTTACAGTCCCAGAGTGGAAAATGAAATTAATTGACAGTTAGGCTCTAGAAAGTTACTTTTTTGGACTGTAACTTCCAGCACTGGCTAGGCTAACTGGGACATTTTGAGCACTGTAACAATAATACCAAAAAGTAGCATTGCCAATCTCTGCTCTTAGTCAAGTACTACAGTTAGCTGGTGTCCAAACTCCATTCCATTATGATAAATACAGCAGATCAGAGTCAAAGGTTTATTTGCAGACCAATCAAACACCTTTTAAATAGAAATTTGCCTCACTGTGTTGCACAGGATTGTAGCTTTAGCCTATCTCATTTCATTTTACCAATGCCAGTTTAATCTTAGATCCAACTGTCACTCTGCTCATTTTTCCACTTGTGTTGCAAACTTGACTGGAATGTGAAGCGGACTGGATGGGGAAAGTAGTATTTCTCAATAGATCAGCGAACAGATGTGAAAATGCCTTACCAATATTAGTAATCAAGATGGAGTGGTTGGAGTGATGACCTCTATCACTTACCATCTGTATGACAGTAAGATTGGGAGGACAGAATAGGAAAGGTTTATTGGACTGTTGGAAAGCATCTTAATGACATCAGAAAGTATCTTCTATATTAGAAAAAATGCAGGTAAATGGTTCCCTATGACTAGGGACTGGCTAGAGATTTTTTTACATGGGAAGTGATTTAGGATTCTTCCAGACTGGTGTAAAGCAATGAGGGTTCTCCCAGTACAGGTCCCTGTACACGTCTTCCCCCTGTTCCCATGGTGAGATATCCAGACAACGCAGAGCCCAAACCCCAGTTCTGGTGCAAACCGTCCAGATGACATACAGACAGTTCAGCACTGAATATCGGGTATACCACCCTTACAATAGCTTTAAAGAAATCACATTTATTCATTACACTCTTTAAAAATGAATCTAGCGCACTTTATATACTGCCCTTCATGACAATTCTTACATGATGAAAAAATCATGGAATTAAAAACGACAACAACAACAGCACCACACCAACAACAACAACATATTTCAACAACTGACCAATCAAAGTTAATAAGCAAATCATATATTTACCATAGTAAACGATTAACGCATCAAACTCAGAACTTCTAATTCCAGTGTTTTAAATGATAGCTTCTTCACAATACCAATTTAAAGCATACCAGAGAGAATAAAAACATGTCTGAAAAAATAAAAAATGTTTTACACTGGACATATAAAAGTTAAGAATATGAGCAGGTGTGCTGTTAGCTAAATGAAGTTTCTGAGAAATCTTCAAAAGCAATTTTCAGGGTTGTAGCCACATTACTCTGCTGAAGCAAAAACAACAAAAGGTCTTTTCACTCTGTAAAGATGAATGCATATAGTTTGGCATAAACCATTGTGGACTGTAGCCTATTTCAGCAGATGTGCGGTTGTTTTCTTAGTTGGCAGATGAAATGTATATGTAAATGGATGTGGTCAGTGGACTGAAACAGAACTGAAGTGATAAAAAAGTACAAACAGTTATCATTACCTTAACTATGATTAGTAACCGAAAGTAATTGGGTAGACATTTTTGCATACAGTAACTTATTAATCTATAGAGGCAAGCGTTCTTTTACTGACATATGCAGGTGTAAATTACACTATGCATGAGGAGTGACTTTTGTGGAAAATGTGCAATGGTGGTCTCCAGTTTATGAAAGTAGAGTTTCCTATGGGGAACTGTTGTATATGTGGATGAGCATCAAAGTTCACTGAGTTGCATGTGAACACATATGTGCACTGCTGTTATGCTATGGTTTTATTCAGTACAGGGGTCACTCAGTGGAAGCATAACATATCTCTGCTGGCAAATATTTATACTATGCTGAAGCAATGAACATCTGAGCCATAGTGTGAAAAAAAGCTTTTAATTCTATTCAAGCTACAATATATGAAGTTGCTCATTATGCTGATTTAATCTGTAGGCCACCATTTCATTGTAGGAGGGAGTTGCAGGTGATGTATCAGTCTGAACTGGTGGCAAGTGTGACTTTCTGTAGAAATCATCTAGGCTTTCAGTGAGAAAACCTTGAGCAAGTACTATCCCAAGACAGAATAGGCTGGCCACAATTGACTCACCAGCAAGAAGACAAAATAGCAAGTGATTTGCATAAAATTTGAATATGGTAGTATATATGAAAAGATGCAGATTGAATCTAAATTGAAATTACAACCACATTTCAACATAATAAGGAAGATAGGAGTGAGGTGACCTGTGTGTACCTGCTCTTTGTACTGTCCAGATACTAACTTTTGGTGGGCAACTCAAAGTCTCTGCTCTACTAGTACTTCTTAGGGATCTTTATCATTAAACCAGAGTTAGACTGGAAAGCTTCTTTATTGGACAGTCCTCTGCTATGCAGGATACATGGCCACCCTATTAAAATTACCATGGTCTCTGGTGTTTGCACACTGTTGTGGCAGCATCCAAGGTTTTTGGGAGGAGATTTAACTGATGTTAACTGTGTTGTGTTGTTTTCCTTTAAGTCATTTCTGATGATGTATTGGTGAGTAATTCGACTGGTAGTTGTCATACTTCTCATAGAGGAGGTGTGGAACTTGAGTTCTGGATAGGAAGTAGTGGAGGAGGGGTTGAGTAGCAGTGAAGAACTTTTTTTTCGTGTGTTTCTATATGTCCCATTTACAAACATTAGTTTTCTGTGTTCCTGACCAATGTAGTAACATAATTATGATTGCTATGGTGGTCAGGAACTCAAAAATCTAATGTTTGTGAATGGGGCACATAGAGACAGCCTGACCTGGGAATTCAACCTATCCTGAAATGGTTAGAAAAACCAGATCTGTAGTTAGAGGTATTGCCAGACTTCACTTTGCACCTGGATATTCACATTGTGCTGGTAGCCAGGAGTGCCATTCCACAATTTAGGCTCATAAGCCAAGTGCATTGTTGAGATCAGGCCTGCCCACAATAATTCATACCTTAGTTGCATCCATGTTAGCTTACTGCAATATCACAGAGACCTGGCTGGATGAAACTAGGGGAGAGGGGGGGCCTAATCTCTCCCATCTTTGTCCACCTGGGTTTTTCCGAACAGCAACAGGTGAGGCCTGGGGTGGGAAGGCAGAATTGCAGTGGTCTATCAGGATTTCATCTCCCTTACCAGGTGCCCTGTCCCACAGTCTACTGGGTATGAATGTATCTACATAAAGGTGGCTGGCCAGGACAGAATAGGATTCTGTTGGTATACCATCCACCCTGCTGCACAACAGTCTCTCTTCCTGAGCTGGTTGACTTGGCCTACAGTGTGATACCTCAAAATAAGTGCAGCTCTTGGAGGTATCTTATTCATTTGAAGTCAAATTAATGCCAAATAACAACAACAATGATCTTTGAAGAACAGGTCCAGAATACCTTAGTGAACACCTTCTCTGTTCTCAACCTGTTTAGGCCTTAGCAGATTACACCATAATTTTGGAATCACTTACCTTGAGAGGCTAAGCTGGCATCCTGTTGACTTTATTTCACCATTTTATGAAAACCTTCCTTTCAGTCAGGCATGCTTTTTATGTTTTGCCTGCTGGGTGTGTGCTACTGATCTGTTTTTATTATGTTATATAATTTCATTATTTTTGATGGCTAGTAGCCACCCACAGTAGTAAGTTTTTGTATAAAGAAATAAATAAAATTTCTGTGCTCAGAGTAGCTGTCAAGAACACACACACATATACCTCTACATGGAATGTATTTGTAATTGTGCTTGCAGTAGCAGTCAAGATGCTATGTGATGTTGCAGGCTGGGGTTCTTGATACTTAAAAATTCAAGTACAAATAGGCCATGTTCCTCTAAATCTCACCCTAGTACTGGGTGCACCTTGGAGCCATCACACAAATTTCCATCTCTACAAGCTATCCAGTTTTGTTGAGAAGCAGCACTTGGAGTCTAAAAGTGACTTTTATTATAGCACCACTTATGGCTTTGTGCTGAGTAAAGCTGTAAGTTCAGCAGTGTTATAAGATGAACCTATTCACCCATGCAGACTGTTTGCCTTCGTTATTGGTTTTTCCATATTACGCTTTATTCAGACTTTAGTCAGGTAATTTCACTGCTTTTAAGTCACATGTGTTTGACCTGTAATAAAGGAATTTGGAATGAGATAACCCACTTTTTTTCCATTATACTCTTGAGGCTGAGAATAACTATTAAAACACACTCATACTTTATAACACTGCAAGAATGACTGCTTTTCTAACCAACAATTATGCCAAACTGGATTTTTACAGTGCAGGATTTGTCCAGAACTGTACTGTATTGTGAAGTATACAAAAGGCTTAAAATATCTTACAGTGGATATATTTATATTTCCAAAACAATAGTCCTTATTCCATAGACTGATTCCCAGTTCTCATATCTCGGGGAGCTTTAATTTTTCATATCAATAGTGAAGCCCTATGAATGCTTACACAAGTGTAAGTCCCACTCTGTCCAATATCCTCTGTTTAGAAGGCTGCCCATTCTAGGTTCAGTCTGGAGATAAAAGAATCATAAAAAGGGAGAGCAGAGCCCTCAAAATTGCCCATCAAAAATGAACATCTAGTTGACTGTCTGATGATTATGTACACAGGTAATTTAGTCAGACCTTCCTGCTATGCTGAGATAGATTGCATTCTGTTTCCATTTGGAAAATAACTGTTTGGTTAAATCCAGATTTAGGAGCATGTAATGCATCTGGAAGAAGCAAACTTTTCTACCTCCTCTTTCCACAACAAACCCTCCAACTTTTTGAAGATGGCACTGAATGGGATGAACTGTGGTGCATGGGAAATAGGGAAATTCCCATAATTTGAGTGGCCAAACCTTCCATGAACAGAGTCCTTTTGCTAGTGCAAGGCAGTTCCTGGATATGATCTATAGTTTTCAGTGAACATTTTATATAGGAATTAGCTTAGGCAGATTTTATGCAAATCTTTTGTCTTCATTTGACATTGTTTCAGTCACAGTTCCATAACTGGGGTTCCATAAAATATAGCTCCACATTTAACTCAATCCTGCCATAAGTTTACCCACAGTGATGGATCTTATAATAGAAAATTCATAGCAAAACCCATAACAATATTTAAAACCATATTTCCTCCAAGGAGTGCAGGACTGTGCCTATGGGAATAGCACCATTTTATCCTCATAGCAACCATAATATAGAATATGCTCAGAGTTACTTTTATTTTTAATTACAGCTCCCAAAGTCCCAGCCAACATGGCCATCTGCCTTGAAGGTAAAGGATTCAGAAAATAATAGTTTTGAAACGTAGCTTTTCAAGCTTTTGTTATGCCTTCAAATAATGATTTGTTCAAGGACCCTTTCACACTGCATTAGCAGTGTATTATTCTACTTAAACTACCAGGGCTGCATCCTATGGGCTTTATAGTTTGGGGAAGCACTAGAGCTCTCTGGCTGATCATTCTACTTCTCCCTAAACTGCAAATCCCAGGATGCCAGAAGATGGAACCATGGCAATTACAGTAAAATCATAGTGCTGCAACTGTGTATTGTCAAGCACTCCAAGATCCAACTAGTTTGTTTTTTTCATGGAATAATTGGTACCAAGGAGTCAATAGCATTTAGCCTGAAGTGCAGATAAATGCCTGTTTTGGAAAGTAACAGTAGAGGAAAAAATGGCCTGTGTAAGGTAGTGAGCCCTGGGCATCTTCCATTTGCAGACTTAGTTGCCTCAGCAGAATGACAGAGAGAAAATGTGTGTTTTAAGATGCATTAAGAAGAAGCTTGGAAGGGGGTGCAGAACTTAGATAGTAATGTTGACATGCAGCTGATTGGCACATCTGCACCATCAGCTTTCCTTTTGTTGCTGCCTTATTCATTTAATCCAGCTGCAGTGTGCAATTAATTGCTTCATTCAAGCTCTGTGCTTTGGAGAAAATGGTGCCACCATGACAGGCCATGCTCTAGAAATCTGATTGATTACTGAAAATATTTATGAATTACCTTTCTGCTCAAAAGGAGTCTCCAAGATAATGCATCAACCGGGGGGGGGGGGGGGGGACCATGGCAACCATTTCATTATATAGGATTCAGATTCAGTATTTTGAATTTCTAGAAGATATTCACATTAGTTACTGAGCAATCCTATGCATGTGTATACAAATGTAAGTTGCATTGTATCCACATTGAGCTCAGTGGTATTTACTTTCAAGTAAACTTGCACTGAATTCAAAGCTTGGAAGCAACTAGTTGCAGAGGAGAGTGCTATCCAAGTGTGTGACAACGTCATATAAACATTATAAGCATTAGTGAAGTAACTTTGCTGGTTCAGTGAGTAACATTTTCTTTTTGTTTTCAAATGTTTGTTTTATGGGGCATTTTTAGAGCTATTTTGATTGGAATTCCCAAATTTTGTATCATTTTCTCATGGACCCTAAGAATTTTTCACTTAAAAAAATTGGAAAGTAATAGGAAGTACACAGCTAGTGTTATAAGTTACTTTTTTCAGCATTATAACAAGCAATGGTAACAATTTACTTTTCAATCATTATAACAAGTAGAAACAAATTACTTAAAAAAAGTAATTTCTAAGTTCTGAAAATTTCAACTACAACACTCCATTACTTGGACCAACAGTTATGCATGATTAACTTAAATCCCAGAGATTCCAATGAATCTGCTGCATTCATTACTGAGTTTGGAACCAGGCCCTTTCTTCTTCAATTCTTGTCTGTTAAAGCAAATTTCCTCTATTAGCCCATGCTGATTATGAAGCATTTACAAGTGGCTCTTGTCTGGCTCTTCTTCTTACTCATAGCTGCCTGCACAAGAGCTCATTAGGCATCTAATGATGTCTGCTGTATATTCAGTTGTTAGGATTAAATCCAACATCACAGTGGTGGACTGCTAGCACAAAAAGACTTTATTCCTCCCCCGCCACCACTGCCCCCCCTTTACAACCCTCTGTGCAACTTCTAAAATATATTTGGAGGGTTTCCTAACCCTTCAAAGCAGTTTTTTCCCCCAGGATTCACAGTGTGCCATAGTGGGAAGGATGGTCCAACCTCTCCTGGTTCTGCTGATGGAAGCTATTCCACCAGCAGAATGACTCCATTGGATTCTTGCCTTACTGCCCAGTTGTCTTGTGTGAATTACCTTGTGTCTCATGTCTTTCATTTGACTCATGTGTTTTGGAAACCTATCTGAACCCTAAGCTTCAGATTCCAACTGTTTATGTACTAATGCTTCATGAAGTGAATGGAAACTCAATGGAGTGAGTGGAAAGTATTTCCCTCTTGCAAAATTGCTGCTGAACAAGGCAAGTGGTAAATATTAAAAACATCCCCTCTTTCTTCATATCAGAAACTGTCTATGCAGTATATAAATTGAAGGTTGAGGAAGAGAGGGAACAAAATCTAAACCAGGAAGAAGAAATGGTTAAAATCCAGGAATTTAACAACAACTTTATTTATATCCCGCCTACTCCAATTAGGATCTAGCAGTAGTCTGGACACAGACTCAGAGGGTAAGGAACCAGTAGACAGGAGAGACCAGACCAAAGTACAAGAGCTAGAGTCCTCTGAGTCCAAGAGATTAGACACTCTTGAATCCTAAAATCTGGAGACCCTTGAGCCTGAGAACCCTGAAGCCAAGACTCCTCAGCCTGGACCATCTCTGGTAGCTTGTGAGCCTTGTTCAAGCACTAGGACATCACCTCCTTTTCAAAAGCCCCATAATGCCTGGAAAAGGTATGCTGATGCCTGCAGAATACTTGGCATGAGCTCATTAAATGACAGTACAGGCTCATGTATAGGAACTGTTTAAGTCTCTCCTAACTTCTCAGGCTTACTCTTGATCTGCAGTGTAAGACTGGGGATGTAAAGAACAAAACGACTTTGTAAACAAAATTGCACAGAATTTCAAAAATGCACAAAAACTCATATAATCTATGGAAATAAGCTATTATTTTTCATGAGCCAAATAAGCCAAAACCAGCCAAAATTAAATCCATCTAGGATTTGTCCTTAGAAAGACATCTTTCTCAGTTTCAGATATGTAAAGTATATTCTTTATATAGGATGAGATACAGTAATGCATAGATTTACCAAGGTGAGAATTGAAAATAACTTTTTTACACAAACCCTCTTTTGTCTTTTACTTCATTTTTAAAATAGTTCTACTGGCTGTCAGTTTGTTACTGGCCACACCTAAAAATGCTAATTATGTCATAGAAAATACTACGCACTCAGGTCCATTTATCTGAAGTATACCTTATTCTGCCTTAGGAGTCTGCCTGTATTCTGAGATCTTCTGGGGAGACCTTTTCCCTGTCCCACCCCATCATATGTACCTCTGGTGGGAATACAGAAGAGAACCTTCTCAGTGGTTGCACCTAGGCTCTGGAACTACCCAAAGAGGTCAGACTGGGCTCCTTCTTGCTATCCTTCCATAGGTTGGTAAATAACTTATTGACTAAGAGGTGTAATTGGTTAAGGGAAAGGGCCTTTCAGAATGTGATGTACTGTTTAATTTGTTGTTTTCTTTTTAACGACCATGCTTTAATTTTTTTTCTGATAGTTTAATTATTCGTCTATTTTAAAAAATTTATATGATATACATTTTTAGTTGTATGTGTTTTAACTTTTTTACACTGCTTTGAATCCTATGTTGAGAGAAAGGCAGGGTTATAAAGTCAACAAACAAACAAACAAACAAGCAAACAAAATCCCAGACTGGAGAAAAGGCAGGATATACACAGTCCTTCTCCTCCTTTTCCTCTCCCTTCACTGACAAACTGTATTTTTCCTAACAACATCTGTGAGATAGATTGGGTAGAGAAGTTGGCTAGAATTCTGCATGGGAGTTGTCTCCATAAGTGGACTGTGGGAATTAGAACTGGATAGTTCAATAACATACGTATCCATTAGAGGACTGCTGTAACTATGTAAAAGGACTGCCAAAGGGACTGATTCACATCAGGACTGATGTACATCATGACTGATGCACAATAGAAATAACATGGTATGTTCCCCATATGCTATATATTCCTGATACACTACAGTTCCCTGATGCATGACAGGACACAAGTAAGGCAATTGTTGGATCCGATGTGCATCATGCTCTGCTGGTGCACATTGGTCTCTTTTGCTGGTGTCTCATCTTTGCAATTGAGTAACTGAGGGTCTTAACAGACTGTTGATAAACACTGGCATCAGGACAGAGTTGGGGCATGGCAACCACACAATGTATGCCCTGACTCTGGCCCGATGCCAGTGTCACACCACCTGCCCAATCAGATGGCACCTTTTTGCCAGCACTAAAAGGAGTGGCATTTTGCCATTCTTTTTAGTGCTGGCAAGGTGCCAAATCAGGTGTGGTTGCCGTGGTCCTGATCTATTGAGGAAGAGGGCAGCGGGACACCACTCCAAAGGGTTTCATAGGGCATTTGCTACATAATTAAGTATACATAAAGTTACATTACGTAGAGGGTAATATAGGATTCTGGCTGTTTTGGATGGCACATGGTCTCTTAGAGAGCTTCACAACTGAGCAGACCTGTCAGGTTGGACATCTCCAATTCAAGTACAACATTTGGAACGGGCTTGGCAAAGTCACATTTTAAGGCAACAGCTCTTAGACTCCCCTCACCCAAGCCATCATGGAGTTTACGAGCATTATATTCTACTCATAATGCCACAAATTATCAAAGAGAGGGAAGAATGATGACCCAGACAAACCTTCTCCAAAGGCCTCTATTATGGAACATTTTTCTGTTCTCTTGAAATGAGAAGCATTTTTCTTCCACTTGCAGAGAAGACAAGAACATAGGAAGAACTCTGCCAGCGCAGGTCGAAAACCTACCTAATCCTGCATCCTGTTTCTAAACCTGTCCTACCAAATGCCTCCAGGAAGCCCACAAGCAGAACAGAAGTGCAATAGCCTTGTTCAGTGGTTGTTTCCCAGCAACCATTGGCATGTATTCAGCAACTGATATTCAGAGGCATCCTATAGCATTCATGACTCATCCACTGTCATGGGGGGGGGGGGAGTATTATTAAACTGAACAGTGAATGAGAGTCAGCACCAATAAAGAAACAGAACTTCTAACACACACTTTGTGCTTTATTCTTTTTATTGTTTAGCCCTTTTCTTATTGTTGTGCAAGGAAGAAAAGGTGGGTAATCTCTGCAGCAATGTTGCTGTTATACTTCAGACCTGCTTTGCTCTCTTCCTTCTTCACCCAGAGAGGAGGGGAAAAAACCACACTATAATTGCCTAGCAACCACAAGACATTCACTCCTCAGAAACTTTATTGACAGCCTGTGAAAAGCAACAGCCCTAACCATTATTTATCCTTATGTATGCAAAAAATAAAAATAAAATTGCACTCTCTTGCCTGTAAAGAAATGTCATTGCAAAATTTGTTTGGTCAGTGAAAAGCTCTGAGAACTCTGCCTGGCTCTGTTCCCCTCCCCATAGTATTTTGTGTTTTATTATATTAAAATATAAGGAACCACTGATGAGGGAAGCAAAGGCAAAGAATGTTTGAGCAGTTAGTGAAGGTAGACATTGCATATCTAAATTTATTAGCCACTTATTCTTGATCATTGTACTCATGATTCAAATCCACACAATTACAATTCAATAGTGTTTCAAGAGATACCAGCCTTTTGTCAGTTCAGTTCATTGTGACACTATGGACTGCATTTCCTGAACTTCCACAATGTAAAGAGATTTATTCTAGAAGCCAGTTTTCAAACCAAGTTCCATTTCTATAGATGTTTTATGTACAGTACAGTATATGTCCAACTTCAGTGCCATACTGAAATGAGTAAGATTATTCAAAGAAAAAGATGTACCTTTGATTAGAATTAAGGACTTTTCTCTTCTCCCTGAATTTTAAAATCTGCTTTTCAGTGATGTGAAAAATCTCTAAATAACGTCTAACGATTTTTCTATGGTGTATGTATATAGATAGAAAAAAAAGAGGGGAAGAGAGAGAGGAAGAGTTACTCAAAGCCTTTTTTAAAAAGGAAGTTGAAATTACAATATCATCTATATTGTTTTTAAGACTGTGTTGTGTTCTTGCCTTCTCCAGTTCAAATGCATTATTTCCTGCACAGAGAATATATTTGTATCTATTATAATGGATGAAGGGATATAGAAGCTTTATAATTTAGTTAATGTTTTGTCTACATTTTCAATTGAGTTAGTTAAGAGAGTTACACATGATTGAGCCATTAATACTTATTTTGTGATCTGGTATAAAGTCAATTGTCTTCTAAAAATAGGCTAGTAGTTATTTCATTATGACTGTATTGTAATAACCCATGCTGCTTGGAGATTTTACAGAGATTCCATATTTTTAGATGCCAAAAGATATCTTTTATGGAAGTGTTCTAATTGCATTTTCCATTGTGAAAGACAAGTAAAACCCTATGGAAAATACTTCGTTTGAGATATGCATATAATTAGTACTGTTTGCAAAAGTAAGCAGGATGCTCATGTACTTGAAACAAGACTAGAATTCAGTTTGCTAGCAGAAAGTTTAAGTTATGACTTCCAAGCTTTAAAATCTCCTTTTGCTAAAATGCCTGCAAAACATTCCTGATAGCTGGTCACACTTATAAATCATCATTGAGGCGCCCCACTTCTCTCCCATTGTTAAAGCTCCTGTTATTCAAAAAATGGCTGCTCCATGAACGCTTTGACAACAAGAGAGAAGTGAGATGCCTCGATTACGATTTAGAAGCGCAAGTGGCTATCCCACCTTTGTACTTTAGGAGCACTTCAGGAACATTTCGCTGATGGTAAGCCTCCATGTGATAAGGGCCTATATCTTTGAATGCTATAAATCTGAAACACTTTGAAGACACACAACAGCAATGTTTAAAAACATTAAAAGATGTTGCCCTCCTCGAGCAACAGATGAATGACCTACACATATTGTGCCCTTTGTTTGTTTGTTTGCCCTCCATAAGCAATAGGTGATGTGATTTGCATTGGAAAAGAGGTGAAGGGAAAGTAGTTAACACCTCTCTCTCTATGTTATATTCCTATTATATCCTTTGGCTGATTTTGCTATGTCTTGCAGTAGGGGCCCCCAAACCAGATATGGGGTTGCAACCTCCAGTCGTAGATGGAGTCATACTCTCCTCAAAGGATTGTGTTCACAATCTGGGGGTGTTCTTAGATCCCTCCTTACACATGACAAACCAGGTGAATGCGACGGTCAGGAGTGCCTGTTATTAGCTTCGGCTGATATGCCAGCTGCATCCTTTCCTAGAAGTAAGGGACCTAGAAACTGTAGTACATGCACTGGTAACCTCGCAATTTGATTTCTGTAATGCTCTCTACATGGGGCTACCCTTGTGCCTAGTCTGGAAACTCCGATTAGTACAAAACATGGCAGCCCAGTTAGTTACCAGAAATTCTAAGAGTGACTGGATAACACTAGCCCCAGAGTAACTCCACTGGCTGCCTATTAGTTCCCGGGCGCAGTACAAGGTGTTGTTTATTACCTTTAAAGCTCTACATGGCTTGGGTCCAACCTATTTAAGGGATCACCTACTTCTATACAATCCAGAAGCTGCACCAAAGTCATGCTCCAGTTCTAAGGACTAGAGCGCAGCTTTGGTGAAGCTTCTGGCCTCTTAAGATGCGTGTGTCATTTAAATAGCATACCTCCAAAGTGACCCAAAGCAGCTTTATTTTGGCCTGTCTGTTCAGGCCCTGAATTTGCAAAGCAGCTGCTTTACACATTGTGGTTTTCTTCCAAAAGTACAGTTGCATATAAGTACACACGGAATGTACTTCACAATATAATAACCATGCAGATTTGGATTGTAGCTTTAGTACAGGAGTGATTATCTTTCCATGTTCTATGTGAAAAACTGGTTTATTTTTATATCTATGTGAAAAACTGGTTTTAAGTCCCGAAGCCTGAACTTGTTCACCTCTTGTATGGTTACACAAGGAACATAAACATGATTTCATTACTCAGTTTAAAAGTGAGAATGACAATACAAGAATGGTAGTTTCCATTCTTAGTCATTATAGGTAGATTTAAAGATGGAAAGATAAGAGAGCGGGAGGGAGAAAGAGGCAAGAGGGCAAAAAGTACACTATGACAGCAGTAAGAAGAGTGCCTGGAAAGTACTGGTTCATCTTAACCGACAGAATGATTTAATTTAATATAGACATTTTTATTTTCTCACTGTTGCAAAACGTTTGTTGCAGTTTTAACAGATAACACTGGCAAGAGTGGCCTAATGTGCATTGGGCACTCATGATGTACATCGAGTGCTCCTGTTGTGCTCCAGCATTTTCTAGCTTATGTCCAGATGTTCACGGAGGAGCACCTCAGTGCTCATTGTGCATTGGGCCATGGTGTTCTACTATTGTAGAGTTACTCTAATATTACTGTTACTGTTGTTACAAGGACTCCACCATTGTGTAATGGATGGCTTTACATAGTAATGTCACAACAACCCCAGTGCAATATAGGCATTGCAAAACTGCTCTGTGCTATTTTTCTGCATGTGGAAGTCCACTTATGAAGATAGAAATCCCATAATTAATTCCAGCTAATAAATCAACACCACATCTGATTGCTGGCAGGACAATTTTGATATGTCCCCCCTATTCATTAGTGCACTTATATCCCTGAAACAAAGTTCCCTCAAAAAAAGTTGGTAAGGATCTGGCCCCACCAACAACCATATCATTGTCGGTATGCCCACCA
Source organism: Sceloporus undulatus (assembly GCF_019175285.1). Taxonomy (NCBI): domain Eukaryota; kingdom Metazoa; phylum Chordata; class Lepidosauria; order Squamata; family Phrynosomatidae; genus Sceloporus; species Sceloporus undulatus. The sequence continues at coordinate 216,172,029 of NC_056525.1, read as the reverse complement.
ATGATTAAGACTGGACTTAACATACTGATCAACTCAATTTTTAAATGATTAATCTTCTCATTAAACCAATCAAAGGTTCTAACTCTAGTTACATTTCAGAACCACCAAAGCATGACATATGATATGGCATTTAAACCTCAGGGGGAGAAAAGCACAAAAAGAAAAACAAGCTTCAGTTCTATATTAATAATCAAGCATGATCATCATAATTTAGTGATAGTGACAAATACATTATTCTAGGAATGTTTCACTCTTCAGTAGAACTGTGATGACAAGTAATAGATCTGAACTGACCCAGCTTGTCCTTAGTTATTGATCAGAGATCCATGAAAGACAATGCATCTACTAGGTCATTTTAGAACTATGTGCCACTAGTAGTTGTACCACTGTCAACAACAAGATGACAGCGGAAACTGGTTCAGTGCTGAATTTCCACTAGGACATGCTGCTAGAAGATGAAATTCTGCACTGCACTGGGAAATTCAATATACTTGGCAGGTAGAAAAGGTCACCTCTTTGGAAGGGGCCCGTTTCATATAAAAATGATGGAAATGCCAATTCTGTCATTCTTTCTCACCTTCCAATGCCTTCTTTCACCCCTCTAAGTTTCTGCTGCTGCTAAGGTACACTGATTGGTCCCAGAAAGCCTTCTGCCAAACTTGATTACACTCTTGCTTTGCCAGTTTGTCCTTCTCCCAGGCATTGTTAGAACAGCTGATGGCTACATTCCTTTCTCTCTGTGTGACTCTGTGTGACTCTGTGTGACTCTGTGAGAACCACTGGATTTAAAACTTGGGCTGGATCCACACTGGAGAAATAACCTGGTTTGGCATGTGTTTAACTGCCCTGCTTCAAGACTATGGAATTCTGGGAGTCTGAGTTTGTTGTGGGGCCGGCCCACAACAAACTCCAACTTCCAGAATTCCATAGCCTTGAGCAAGAGCAGTTAAACACATGCCAAACCAGGTTATTTCTCCAGTGTGGATGCAGCCCTAGTCTGTCACCATTTTTCTAGAAGTTTTTATTCATTGTCCACCAAAAACTAGCCAGGGGAAGTGAAATTTTTAAAATGTCTCTCCCTTAGCACCTTTCAGTATTAGAATGACTGCAAACATAAAACAAAATTGTTCAAAATGGCTGCCTATTAGCTTCCGGGCTCAATACAAATTGTTGGTTATCACCTATAAAGCCCTACATGGCTTGGGCCCGTGTTACTTGAGGGAACGCCTCTCCCCATACAATCCGCCCCGCACTCTCAGAACTACAGGGAAATGTTTACTTGAATATCCTAAGGTGAGGTTGGCATCAACTCGCCAAAAAGCATTTTCATCAGCAGCTCCCACATATTGGAACAAGCTTCCGGAGGAGATAAGGCTTAGTTCCTCTCTAGATGCCTTTAAGAAAGCCTTAAAGACCCATCTTTTCCGGTCAGCATATCCTCCTGACTCTCTGTAGAAATTATTCCTTGTTGAAAGATGTTCTTATGACTGACAGATGTTATTTAATGTTTTTATTCGTGATTTTAAGGATGCTTGTTTAATTATATATGTACTCGTGGTTTTATTTATTTTGTATTTGATGTACTGTGCAACTGTATTGATGGTCTTGTGAACCGCTTTGATCACTGTGGAAAGGCGGTATATAAATAAAGTTTTTATTATTATTTTATTTAAAGAGTTGTAGTGATTTTAGGCTGTAATGATTTTCAGTTCTTTCTTTTGAAGTCTTGTCCATTTTTATAAAAGTCACAACGTAGGTATTTATGAGCCTTGAGCTCCTGATGTTCATAAATTAGCTTGAAGTTGCATGCACATGAATGCACCTTTCAGTTCTGTATTAATCAACCTGAAATAGCTCTTTCCTTGGTTCCATATTTATGATAGGTAACACAAATTAGAATTCAGTTCTGCTACTGATATGCATTGAGAAGTTGGGATTGGGAAATCAGTTCCATTTTTAACTATGAGAACTTTAAGAAAAGTACCCTCAAAGTTAGCTAATATGCATTAAATTGTTCCTTAATTTGCATGTAGGCATTAGTCAGAGTTACTAGATATAATTGACAACTAAAGTGTATGGGACAGGCAAAGCACCAGAGTTACATCTACGGTGATTTAGTAACTTTGTACATGGTTGTTTACCAGTACATGAGCATCCCAACCACAGAATCCATCAAATTATTCTCCAAAACAAATTGTCTATTTTACTTAACACTACCTTCCCATATCCTTCAGTACCATTTCACATCAGCCAGTGGAGTATCTTTCTCTACTAACATCATCTGAAATTGAATTATTCATTGTCCACATCTAATCAACACGTATGTCTTGTGACATCAAGTGTTTCAAGGCCAGCTAATTTTCTACAACAATTTCAACAGCTGGCTAAATTCAACAGAAAAGGAGAGAAATGAAAAATGCTACCAGAAGGTTGCCTAAAACCATAACCTTTGAAAGTCAGTGCAGGTCACAATAGTGAAGAAAGTAGAGAAAATGTGCACCAATGAATACAGAACATATTTATAAGGACAATATTTCTGTATTAGATATATGACTTGCTTGGTCATGGAATGGATAATTGATTTTGCATCCTACTTCATTATAACTCTGTATGGGGCACCATTACAGTCGGCCCTTCTTATACACTGATTTTTTATACATGCATTCAAGCATACACGGTTTGAAAATGTTCCAAAAAAGTATAAGTTTACCTTGATTTTCCATTTTTGATAAGGGATACCATTTTGCTACGTCATTATATTTAATGGGACTTGAGCATACACGGATTTTGTTATACACGGGGGATCTTGGAACCAAACCCCAGCGTATAACAAGGGTCCACTGTACTACAAATGTATTGGAGCAGGAACGGAAGAGAACAAGCAAGTGGAAAGAAGAGTCTTCTTAAAGAAAAGGTGTCTATAAGGGTGTGAGACATTTTTCTCTTGACAAAGAGAATTGGCACAATTGATTTCAGTTTGCTCCATGAACTTTGTAAACAGAGGGTGTCACTGAAGTCTCAGGAATTTATCACATGGGGGAGAAAGCGTCATGCTCCCGTTTTTCCCCCGTTATCATTGCAAGCTGGGAATGAAACTGCAATTGCATAAATGCGCAATTGTGCAATTGTAGTGCTTTGTAAGTACATACTTGTAATAAGATTTAGATTGCGCTTTTGAGATGTTATTAATGATTTAAATCATTAATACAATCTGACGGGAACATGACACTTTGATAACTTGTGGGCAACGCGATCATCCTGATGTCATGTGATCATCTTCTTTGCAATTGTGCAATGGTAACAGAAAAAAAAAGAGAGCATGACGCTTTCTCCCCCGTGTGATAAACTCCTAAGATCCATCCATAAGCATTGGTTGTGGCAACTAAGGTTGTCTTAACTGGTTGTAGCAACTGAGGTTTTCTAAAGAGAGTATGCTGTGCTTTTATCTGATTATATCTTTTTAAAAATTAAATTAAATTTTAGTGGAATAGATATTTTTAAAAAAATGAAATTTGTGCTATACCTTCTTTTATTTTTATTTTGTTTTAACCTACACTGTAGGTCACCTTGGACCCCATATTGTGAGAAAAGTGAGTTATAACTTGAATAAATTGATAAGTACAGTGCGTGCACATTATACGCAGGTGTGCATACACTGAAAACTGCACAGGGAGGAAGGGGTGGCATGTCCCATAGTGATGAGTGGGGCATGCACCTGTGGCGTGCATTCGCTGCTGCGCTGCCACATGCACGAGCCCCATTCATTTAAATGGGGCTCGAGCATAGGTGCTTTTTGTTTTACACGAGGGAGTCTGGAACAGATCCCCTAAATAAACAAAGGGTGCACTGTATCATAAAGCATGCATCTGAGCATGTAGGCTCAAGAGGAAACCTCACACTAACAGCTTCTTCTTTTTTTCCCCAGTTAGTCTCAAAGGTGCTACAAGATCCCTTTGCATATCAATTTTCCAGAATAACCTGACTATGCTTTTGATTAAATAACCCAAAACCAAGGACTGAATTAGGTTCAGGAAACACATATTTGCCTACAGCTCCCTAGACAGGAGAGGCAATGGTGAGGGACGGGAGCTGCCTTTCTGAGACACCTGGAGGGTGGCAGTCCTACATTTCAACCCTCTATCCAGGAGGAATTTCAAAAGGTCCTCCATTTGGAGAATGGACTGACATTAATAGGAGTGCTTCGAGCTTGGATTTTTCTTGAATGCCCTCCATTTTGTGGTCCCTTGTCTTCCTTTGTGGTTAGAAGACATCTAGTCCCCCTGCATCTCCTTCATCTGAACCTTCTGGCCAGGAAGGCTGAGATGGAATTTTAAAAGGTGGTCCTCTTTCCTTTTGAGCAAGGCTAAAGAAGTGTGGATTCTCACTGATGGGAGCGTTTTGAGCTATAAAGTGGTCCTTCCCTCCACTTTTCAGCTGTGTCCTCCATTTTGTGGGACCTTGTCCTCCTTTGCAGTTAGGACATCTGCTCACCCTGAATGTCCTCCATTTCAACCTTCTGTACAGGAGGAATTCAAAAAGGTCCTCTCTTTTGAGCATGATTAAGAAGCATGGATTAACATTGATAGGAATGTTTTGAGCTTTGATTTGGTCATGCCCTCAATTTTTCTGGAAAGCCCTCCCATTTTCAATCTCTTGTCCTTTGTGCTTAGGACATATGGTCATCTTTGTCCTTAGGACATTTGGTCTTGCACTCCACTTTTCTGGCATGTCCTCGATGGACCTTCTCCTCCTTTGCAGTTAGGACATCTGCTCACCCCGAATGTCCTCCATTTCAACCGTTTGTCCAGGAGGAATTCCAAAAGGTCCTCTCTTTTGAGCACAACCAAGAAGCATGGATTGAGAATGATAAGAGTGTTTTGAGCTGGGATTGGGTCACATCCTCCATTTTTTTTCCTTGAATGCTCCCCATTTTGTGGTCCCTTATCCTCCTTTGTAACCAGAAGACATTGGTCCCCCTGCAAGTCCTTTATCTCAACTTTCTGTCCAGGAGGAATTCCAAAAGATTGTCCTCCTTCCTTTTGAGCAGAATCCTGGATGGACACTAATGGGAGGGTTTTGAGCCTTGAAATGGTCCTGCCTCCACTTATTTGGCATGTCCTCAAAGGACCCGCTCATCCTTTGCAATTAGAACATCTGCTCACCGTGAATGTCCTTCATTTCAACTATATGTCAAGAGGAATTCCAAAAGGTGCTACAAGATCCCTTTGCAATGTCAATCCATTTTGGGCATGGATTGACACTGACAAGAATGTTTTGAGCTGGGATTGGGTCATGTCCTCCAGTTTTTTCTTGAATGCCCTCCATTTTGTGGTCCCTTGTCTTCATTTGTGGCTAGAAGACATCTGGCTCCCTCTGCTTCTCCTCCATCTCAGCCTTCTGTCCAGGAGGAATTCCAAGAGGGTGGTCCTCCTTCCTTTTGAGCAGAAGCCTGGATGGACATTGAAGGGAGCGTGTTGAGCTTTGAGGTGGTCCTGCCCTCCACTTTTCTGGCCTGCCCCGCACCTTGAGGGACCTTGTCCTCCTTGGGGGTTAGAAGACATCTGGTCCCCTTGCCTATCACCTCCAGTCCAACCTGGAGCAAGTGATGGGTGGTTATGGGTAGAAAGGTTCCTCCCAGCTGCTGCCTTGGGAGGGGAGCTTCTGGCCCCATGCCTTCTCTGGGGGGGGAGAGGGGAGGGCAGAAGAGGACGGACCCTGCCAGGGGCTGGAGGAGGAGGAAGAGGAGGAGGAAGAGGAGAGGCAAGGCGGGGCTGGGAGGCGGCGATCCGGATAAAGGCGAGCGCACAGAGCAGCAGCGGCGGTGGCCACCGAGGAAGAGCGAGCGCTTGCCTTCAGCACTTCGGACAGCGACCCCTCTGCCTGCGCTTCCTCCGCCTCGCCTTTCCTCGCTCTCCAGGCGATCGCCATGGCTGCGGAGTCCTACCTCCAAGGGACCGAGATCTCAGCCGCTCAGTTTTTCGAGATCTGGCGTCATTACGACTCAGACGGTGACTACTTTTAAATTTAAAAAAAAATCTTCATCTTCTTCTGCTTCTGCTTCTTCTGCTTCTTCTGCTTCTCTTGGTTGGAACCCAACCAAAGTTGGTGGAAGACTCCCAATATCTTGTTCTCCTGGGCATCTTGTAGCCCCTTTGGCTGTAGCCACACTGCAGGGACGGTCCGGTTTGACACCACTTTCACTGCCATCGGCTCAAGGCTGTGGGGTAATGGAATCTGTAATTTTTGTGATGGCACAAAGAAAGAGAAAGCTAAATGCCTCCCAGAACTACAGTTCCCAGAATTCCATATAGCACTGAGCAGTTGAAGTGTGGTGCCCAAGCGGATTATTTCTGCAGTGTGGATGCAGGGAGTAACTGAAAGGAGAGAGGTTGATCGCTTGAGCTTTGGGAGAGCTGAGGGTACCTCGGGTAGAGTAGAAAGTCTAAGGACGACTACACCTGAAGTAGAGTGAGTCAACTGTAGTTGTCCCTAGACTTTCCACTCTACCCTCCATGGTGATGCCCATAGGAATGCAAAAGTTTGTGGGTGCAGAGATGCAGGGACAGGTTCAATGATGGCCATTGGGGACAAGGCAGGAGGAAGAGTTTTGGGTCGGTGGGTGATGAGGGACAACGTTTAGGGAGGTGAGACTAAGGAAAAATAAAAATAAATGACTTTCTGCATTTCTCTCTTCCAAGCAAACTTGACTCCGTGCTCAACTCCCAACTTTTTTGTGTGTGTCCCTTGCCTGCTCAAAGTTGGAACAGCTCAAAGTTGGAAAGAGCTACGGATCATTCTCAGCTGAGAGGGGAGGGGAGGATAGGTCTGTTATGGATACTTTGGGTCTCCCCTTCCTCAGAAGAGGCTCCCTCCTTCTCTGTATCTGAAAGTTCAAGAGCCTCCAACAATTATATAGTGATGATCTGGAAACAAGGCAGAGTGTCACTTTTCCTTGAGAAGAGAGTTGGCTGTAATCCTATAGTTGCTTCCCTGAGAGTAAGCCTCAGAGATCTCAGTGGGACTTACTTCTGAGTAGACATTATAGGTCGAGAAGCATGGTTGCTTTGCAAGGTATAGGTCCAAAACACACTGCAGAAATAATTCAGTTTGAGACCACTTTAACTTCCCTGGCTGAATTCTAGGCAATTCCAGGGACTGTAGTTATGTGAGACATTTAGCCTTCTCTGTCAGAGAGCTCTGGTGCCACAATAAACTACATTTCCCGGGATTAGCTAGCACTGAGCCATAGTAGCTAAAGTGGTCTCAAACTGGATTATTTCTGCAGAGTGTTTTGGACTATAGTCTATGCTTCCTTGCTCAGGCAGGGAAGGGAGTGGTAGAAAACTCTGTGACTGTAACAGCAATGTACTCTCTCTTTTGTGTTGCAGGCAATGGGTACATGGATGGGAAGGAACTGCAGAATTTTATCCAGGAGTTGCAGCAAGCACGCAAGAAAGCAGGATTGGTAGGTTAAAATTTGTAATAAGAATATATAGTGGTGAACTCTGTTAACTGGATGACTTCTGTCCATATTTGGCTACAATTCCATCATGTAATAAAAGGCAGTCCATGGACCAGTACTAGTCTACAAGTTATCAGCTGCCACCCTCTGGAGAGTTTCTAGTGATGGTAGCCAATGGATGCAAATATCATACTGATCAATGGCAAACTGGGCAGAAAAAAATAACTGCCAGTCCCCCATATAAAATGGCTTAAGAAGCAATGCTGTCAAGCTTCTAGAAGATCTAGAAAATCAAAGTTGTCACACTAGGAAATCTGAGATAGAATCTAGTTAATTAATGATCTCTCTCCATTTCTGTATTAGAACACACTATCTTTTGAATGATAATAGGATTCAGCATGCTGTAGTGGTTTCAGTCTTAGACTAGGAGTCTGGAGACCAGGGTTTGAATCCCTGCTCAGCCACAGAAACCAGCTGGGTGATCTTAGGCAAGTCACTCTCTCTCAGCCTCAGAGAAAGGCAAAGGCTAACCACCTCTGGATAAATCTTGCCAAGAAAATCCCATGATAAGTTTGCCTTAGGGTCACCATAAAGTCATACATGACTTGCAGACACACAACAGCAACAAGTATTCTGAAGCATATGGCCCCTGATGAATTTTTTTATAAGTAAAAAGTGTTAGTTTATTTGATCCCCTCCCCCTGTAAAGAAATATTCAAATTCTGGAAGGACCCTTAATATACAGTTCAAGAATCATTTCTGCCCCTTGGTGGTCAATAAACAGATTTGCAGATTAGTTCTGTATACTGTATTACTTTGAATTTAAGAATTGTGAAGATTAGGACAGACATTGCTTATCTGGACCAATATGACTACAAAACAGTTCTCTGGGGAGTTCTGGAATGAATTAATATATCATTTCCTGTAGAAAATGGAAACTGTTCAGGAGTTTGAAGTCATAGTGCTAAATCAAATATTAGTCCTATCTAAAGTGGACCAGATGAAATGAATTAAATCTTTGACTCGCAGCTAAATTATTGTGGGTGGGACTGAGGCTGGATTTGTAGGTTTTTAAATGAAGTAAAATATTTGAATCAATATGTGTGGGTTGACATACAAAACACATTGAGTGAAATATGATTAAATGCTTGTTAATGAATGAATTTGTCAAAGAAATGAAACAGACTCTTGTGAATTGGGCTAAAACATATATCCCAAGTATCATGAAAAACCACTTAGATGACTGAACTGTGGGACAGATTCAGTGACCATTGAAATAAGGACCACCACAATTTGTAATATTTATGCATTTCCTATAAAATTATTTCAGTTTGCAAAAATATTATTGACTTGTTTCATAAGGATTATTAATTAATCGATTAACTGAAGACTGATGTTCCACAGACAATTATGCATCCAGTGTATACACTTGCTAAATTTCTTTTTTTCTGTTGTTATAAAAAGGTATTTATGATTGCTATGAAAGAGAAAAATATGATCCAAGTTAAGAAATTAACTAAATCATTCTTCAGTTTAAACAATGGCTGGTCCATCTCATATACCCTTTGCTGTGATACTCTTTGCCCAGTCTCTTCTCTGTCTTCTGTAAGATGAGTCATTGGTAAGCATCTGATTTTGAAAACATGGATTCATAATTTATTTTTAGAAGTAGGCTCTATTAAATTCCTTCATTTTTAAACTAAGTTTTCAACTGCAAAGGAGGCACTGAAAAAAAAATCTCCCAAATTTCCCTTGTTTCAAATTGGTGTCAAGCTCCTACTTTAAAAATTGGAGTGTTCTCAAAGTGATATATAAATCCCTGTAGGCACATTCTTGTGCTCCACCCACAGTATCATTTATGCCTTTTTATAGATTCTGCCTGTATGCCTGCTTGCGCTTTGGAAAATGCTCAGGTGTTCTTATTCATTTTTCCATTGACATTGCTTCTGTGCAAGGCTATTTCTGGAATCTTCTGGAATTTTCTGAAAAGAAGAGCACCAAGCTTCAGTTCTCTCATTGGATCATCTGTAGATGCTTGAGCCCTTAAGTCTTTTCTAGTTTGATGTTGGCTGCTCCATCAGTGTTTTCAAATCTAAGATGATTCTTGGATTTGAAAGTTATTTTCCCCAGACAAGTATCTCTCTAGTTCACATGCAGTGCAATCCCATTCTGGTCTGCCCAGAAGTTAGTTCCCATTGAATTAAGTGGATCTTACTGTCAGTTGAAGGTTTTTGGGGGGCTGCAGTCTTACTTTGTCTCATTGGTTGGTATTTCAGCAGCATCAATTTTTTGTTATTTGCTAGAGGGAACTTCTGGATAAATTAATTGGTTTTCTAAGTAGTTTCTGCAATTTTGCCATTATTTCTTCCCAGTCACCCCAGCCAGTCTTTCATTGGTTACTTCATTTCAAAAAGTTCTTTCTCTTTGGGAACAGTGCTTAATTTAAAAAAAAAAAGAACAAAACCCCCCCCCCCCCGAAAAAGAATGTTGCTGAATCCCATTTTATATCAACCCCAGCCAGCCTGACTAATGGTAAGAGGTAATGGAAGTCATAGTTAAACAGTATTTGGAGGATCAAAGTTCCCCCAGTTCCATTGCATGACATAATTTTAAATAAGTAAACGTCCGTCTTTAATTACAGGTTTTGAAACAATTCCCTTCATTCTCTCATTATCTATTATCAAAAAGTTGTTTAAATCTAAATTGTTTCTGTTGTTGGCATAAACCTGGTGGAGTTAAAGGATAAAAATCAGACCTTGGTTTAACCTGCACTGCAGAATTAATGCAGTTTGACACTGCTTTAACTGCCATGGCAAAATGGTATAGTATTCTGGAATTTGTAGGTTTGTGAGATATTTAGCTTTCTCTGTCAGAGAGCTCTGGTGCCATAACAAACTATGAATCCCAGAATTGGATCTCATTGAGCCAGGACAGTTAAAGTGGTGTCAAACTGCATTAATTCTGCAGTGCAGAGTAGACCTTCGTCTGCACTTTGTAGATCCTCCAAGGTTTTTGTCTCAGAAATGAATTAGTAATAAATCAAAAAAAGCTGGGGTTCAACCTGCGCACAATTTCCTTTCTAGTCCCTGTTAAACTTGCCCATTATATACAGTGGAATAGTAAATAGTATCCCTTATATACTGTAAAATGGCAAAATCAGCATTTTGATTTTGGAAAAATTATTTTCAAATTGTTAATAATTGAATCCATTGATCCAGAATCCATGGATATGGAGGACTGACTGTATTTATAGTGGTATGAAAATCAACACAGTCCATCTTTCAGGCTGCAAATTTATTAACAGGCGAATTCTTAAAAATATGTCACTACTGAAAACATATGTACATGACCTTGATGAATGTGCTAAAAACCAAGGACCTGGCTGGCTGGGAATGCTAGGAGCTATAGTACTGTTGCACTGGATGGCAAAAGGGTCACAACTGGTAGTATAATACACTTGGAGGACTCGGCATGGGGAAGACTCACCTAAGAAGACTTGCTTTGAGTTGTAGTTTGTACCTGTCTAACGGGTTTCCAGTAAAATGAAGAGTATCATCACAGCTGCTTGGTAACAACGAGTCCTTAATCATTAACGATCATTAACCATGTTAATTAGTTGCACATTCATTTTCATTATGCCTCATTTAATTCCCCAGAGACCAGGAGGCCCATGCTCCATTTCAGGTCTTCCTAAACGAGAAAGAAAATGATAGAAGTCCCTTTCCTCATCTTGCTTTATTTGCTACTCTTTCCAGAACAACGTTATCTCGTTGTTATATAACGAGAAATTTGTTAATTAAAAAAGACACTAGTATCCCAAAGTACTCACAAGGGAATGGTTAAGTAAACCATAAGTGATAAAGTGGGCAATAATCAGGGATTCATTATTCATCGTGAAGAAGAAAATATTGTAGTAGCATCTGTAGATGCCTACCTTAGTTTTGTGTGTGTGTGTGTGTGTGTGTGAAAGAGAGAGAGAGAGAGAGAGGGAGAGAGAGAGAGAGAGAGAGAGAGGGAGAGTTTGTCCACCAATAGCAATCTTTTTCACTTTGGTAACGTTTTTGAAATACCACATTTTTTACTTACACAGTAAATCATTCAGAATAATTAGTGGATTTCTTTTTTAAAAAAAGAAAGAAAGAAAAGAAAATAGCACTGAAAGAGGTGCTACAGGCTCCAAAAGCCTGGTGCCATGCAAGATTTATCAAAAGTAAGTCCCACCGAGTTCAGTAGTACCATTAACTTCTAAATAAGCATTCATAGAACTGCATACAAAGGCTGAAATTCTATACACAATTACTTGGGAGTGGTAGGATTTACATCTGAGTAAACATTCACAGGATCATAAGCATAAAGGGACATTGAAGCTGATGCCACACTCCAGAATTAAATCAGCTTGACACTGCTTTAACTGCCATTGCCTTCAACTGAGACTGAGAGTGTGTGACTTGCCCAAGATCACCCAGTGTGTGTCCATGGCTGCACAGGAATTTGAGCCCAGGTCTCCTGGAATCCTAGTCATACATTCAGACCATTACACCATGCGGCATAGCTCTTTTGTTTACTTACTAAGAAAAGTGTATGAGTGTGAGAACATGTGGCTTAAATGTAATTGTTATTCTCAATTAGAATGGACCCAGTGAATCAATAAGAACTTGGTACGTCAATATTTGTGCAAGATCCATTGATTCAAAAGGTTTATTCAACATGGAACTAACAACCAGATTTAGTCCTGTATTTTTGATTCTGACTTTTTTATAATGTTCAATGTTTTGTTAAAGCCAACTGTCTGAAATGAGACCTGGTAGAAGTGTCAATGGAAATTTTTTTAGCTCCCTTCCCTTTTTTCATACTTTATGACAGCATTTGTAGCAAAAAATAAAAACGGGGGTGGGAAGTGTAAAGTGGGCAGCCCTCCAAGGTCCCTGGGGGGCAATGCATCACTCCCACCTTTAGAAGTTGTATAATCTAACATAATCTATCGCTACTGCATTACAGCCAATATTATGTGCATTTAGCTATGCATCTCAGTATACACCTCTATCTCTATCCATATTCTGCTTAAACTATGCTTAACTGAAAGAGTGCTGACCTATCTCTGTTCCTTTCCTGAAATTCTCACATCTGTTTACAAAGACATGCAAAAAAAAACAGTCCAAAGGGTCAGCTTTAAAGAGTGTAATGACGAGAAAACACATAAGTGAAGGTTTCCCCCCTACACCACTGTACTTCCATGCAATCCTGGGATTTGTAGTTCGGTGATCTTCTTAGAATTCTTTGCCATATTATTCTGGTGGTGTTGTTCAGAGGAATGGGCTCAAGTTCTTTAACAGAACATCTTGAGAGCAGAAAAAATATTAATCATGAAACTGATTAAAAACAATAATTGTAAGCCGCTCTGATAGCCTTTATGGCTGAAGGATGGGATATAAATACCATAATAAATAAATAAATAAATAAATAAATAAATAAATAACAACCTTCTGGATTCTGTGGGACAGAGCCATGACAGTTAAAGTAGTACCAGAGAGCTATAATTCCAGGTGTAAATATACTTCATTGATTCTTTTTGCATTCCTTTTTGTATTTAAATGTTCAGATTTTAACTTCAGCCAGATTTTTGGAGAATTTGAGAAGATAAATTTTGCACTACATGGGTTAGTTTCCCAGTCATTCATGGAGAACAGGTTCTTTATTTTGGCTCATTGGTTTCTAAATAAAAGATTTAGAATTCAATCTGTCGTGAAGGCCTCCTTTGCACACATTTATTTCTGTAGAGTATTTGTGTTCTTGATTCCTTCCTGTATTTTCTTGTAAGTAGTAATGACTGTACTGTACATTTATAGGATCTAACTCCAGAAATGAAAACATTTGTGGGGCAGTTTTCAAAGAGTTCTGATGGCAAAATAGGAATAGTAGAGGTAAGAGAGTTTTTCATTTATTATTTAATGCAACTCTTTATATACGTTGTTCATAACTTTGCAGAAGTATAAAATGTTAGTAAATGTTGATTCACCTTGATATATTGCAGGAAAAGGTTTTCCCTGTTTTATGACCATGGGAGTTTCCAAGTCACACAATCTTGTTTTTATTTTTTAAGGAATGATGAAAATAAATTAAATCCAAATAAAATCTGTCTGTATGAGCATTCTAACTGTCTGTATGAGTAAAATTGGTCAGTATGAGTATTCAAGCTGTGTGCACACTTTATTGCGATTCAAGAAAGTTGGGAATGTCAGCAGTAAGAGCACTAATTGTTAGTTGAAGAAGGCTGTAGGGAAATAGATTCAGTTTCTCTTAGCTCTCAAAAAGGCATTGGTGTGATCAGAGTTGATAGCATAATCTTAATTGCAGCAATGCTGATGGTAGAGCCTCTGAGAGAAATTTTTCACGGCCAAACAAAACAGCTTTTAGGCCCGATTTTTTTTTGGGGGGGGGGTGGTCCTCTCAAAATCAATTCTTTTCAATAACAATTATGGCATAACATGAAATTTTAAAGATTCAGTTTTTTCATCTTATGGTTATGATCAAATATGAACAAAGTAAAAAACTTTTGGTGTATGATTATGAAAACATAATTAAACATGTGGCTAATCTCAGGCTATCTGGATATGACCACTGATAAACATTTGTAAATGCTATATTCCCTCCGCACCACAATGACCAGCTAACAATATACTTTATACAAAGGAATGATATGCATAATAACCTAACACAATGGAAAGGTGCTGTAGGGTGTTGTGTTTTATATGATCTGAAGAGAAACCAAAGTATTGTGTTGTGCTGTTTTTCTTATGGGGGTGTCAGAAATTCATGGGCCCCTCCTTGTCTTTTTGGGCCCAGGACTGATGTACTGGCTGAATCCTTCTCTTATACTGTAGGTCTTAGTTGTTGGTTCCCAGTCTATAATGGCAAGCATGCACATAGTCTTAGAAATCTGAGGAAGCTGGAAAATATGCACACAGTAGCAGTTTCTATGTGTTCGTGCCAATCTAACATAGCAGCATGTTCAATATATTTATTGCATTAGTAAAAATAAAGAGCATATCTTTTCAAGAAATACAAATGACTGAATGGCTTGTGTATTATGTTCTGAGAATTTCTAATAGAAAATTAGAAACAGTTCAAGACCTTGAGGCTAGACCTCTTTCTAGAAAACTGTGGTGATTGTGAAGGGTGACCTAGATGTTTCAAAGTGGGTGGTTTTTTGTGTTTGTTTGTTTGCTTGCTTGTTTTGAGTTTCGAGCATAGTGCGTATGGCTTCTGTAATATGTATAATGTCTATTTTCTATAATGTCAATGAATGAAGTTCTTTGTATTTGAATGAGAAAAGGTTAAGTGCATACGTGGCTCTCCTATTGGGATCAGTGATGCCTAAAACTAGTGCAGTTTAGTTGGATCATGTTGAACGTGCAGGGTATAGTTTTGTACATCAGCTTTACTGAACTGAGTAATAGAGAAGTTTTTATAACTCAATTCACCTTGTTCTAGAAATTTGCAGTAGTTGTTTAAAGAATCTTTGACAATTCATTCCTCCACAAGGATGCTAATCATTACAATAGCAGGACTGAAATGAAAGCTCCCAGTTCTGTTTTTGTTTTAACAACTCACTGCCAGAGACTGGTCAATTTCTACAAGGTCTAGTCACAAACACTGTGATTGCCTCTCTCAAAGTACTAAATATTGTAAATACATAGGGCTGGTAGGTACCAGATGTCTGATTACTGATGTGTATCTGCCTATTTATTACATGCAAATATGTATGGTACCTGTAGATTTGTTCTGCAGGAACAATCTGTATGTAGCTAACAACAATTAAAACTATAATGTAGGGCATAAACAGCCTCCACACTGCCTCCACAACCAACTACAATTCCCAGAATTTTAAGCACTGAGCCATGGCAGTTAAAGTGGTGTCAAACCGGATTATTTCTACAGTGTGGAGCCAGTCATAAAGTAGATTCTTATGGTGCAGAAAGCTAGTATGAGAGAAGGCAGTCTATAAACTGTTGAGGGCTTTAAAGATTACTGCCAGTTCTTTAAGTTGTGTCTGGAAACAAATTGGTAAATTGCACAGCCCTTGCAGGACAGGTAAATATGATTCTATAAATCAGGGGTGGGGAAAGTGCAGCTCCCCTTCAAGTTCCAATTTTTATGGCCTTCCCAAGCCCACAGCTAGTCACTGAAGCAGTGGTGTCACTGGGGTTGGTGTCATCCCAGTACAGTAACTGATTATGTCATCTCCAGGCTGGCAGCCACTTCATAGCTCTGGTGAGTGGGAGTTGCCAGTGGAGGGAGGAATCCGGTCTTGATTGTCTCTCTCTGCCTATGGAACACAGACACGGGCAGGAGAAGGCCTGCACTGGGGGGTCCAGGGATTCCCCTGGCCCTGCAGAAGGGGGGAGGGAGGGTTGTGAAAGAGGAGGAGGAAACCATCACCATCAGTTCCACCCAGCCTGATGGTCTGAACCCTCCACCTGCAAGTAGTGTCAGATGGGGAGAAAGTGAGAGGAGGGGGGGTGGCAGAAAAGAGAAGAGGCAGCAAGCAGGGACAGGTACACACAATCCACTCTCCCCTCCTGATCATCTTGCTGACCTCCACATCCTGGCAAAAGTGCCTGGCACAATACCCGATAACCCCCTCAGCCAGCCAGGGCACCTCTGCCAACCATGTGCAGTGGCCGCTGATGGGAGTGGAGTGCTGCCTAGAATCTCCTTCTGAATCTGGAAAAACTGCTGACTCTGTCCGGAAATGGAGGTGCTGGTGGCAGCAGCAATGTCAGCCAGACTCCTCTCCTTCCCTAGAAGGAGAGGTGTCCATGGCCACCATTTCTATGTTACCTCCCATCCCTGTTCAGTACATCATGGTTCCACCCCCCCCATTGACTCATCTCATACTACCCATACAGAATCCGTAGTAATTTTTTTTGTACTGATTTTACTCATTAATCATAATTCTTGCATATCACAGAATGTAATGGTAATAGTTGTGACCTAAACAACTAGCAAAATTAAATTATACCTTAAAATACAATATCATATGCACAACCTCAGTGCACTTACTATAAAAATTTCATGCGACTCAAGTGAAAATTTGGTAAAATGTGATTTTTTTTTAAAAAAATTAAACATTATTTTTTTAACAAAATAGCATTTAAATTTAAAAACTGGGATCTCCTTTCTCTCCCACCCATTCGACCATCTCTTAGCATTTGAAAGGGACACAAGCAAATGCCACAGCCATTTCTGCCCAAGTACACGTTTGGAGAGCAGAGGTGTCACCCATCTTAGGGTGTCACTTGGTACTGTCCACACCCCCTGCACCCCCTTAGTGGTGCACTGTCTGGGGGCAGAGAGAGTGGTCAGGGCAGTGGGTAGAAACAGTGAGCAGATAGTCAGCTGCGAGTAGGAATGGGAGGGGAAAGAGAGGGTGATGGGCAGTGGTGACCACAAAATCTTTTCCTTTGGTCGCCACTGCTGTTACTACCAGCGCATCTCTCTTCCCAGCCTGGCCAACGCCCTACCGACCTGGAAGGGGCTACCAGAAGCAGAAGCAATAGCAACGGCTTTACATTTCTATACCTTAATAGTGAACTCAGCACTCTTTAACATTTTTACAATCTGTAAGCCCCCACATGTTGGGTACTCATTTTACCAACCTATGAAAGGATGGAAGGCTGAGTCAACCTTGAGGCTCTGGGATCAACTCAAAACATTGTGGCTGCAGTACTGGCCTTTAACTCACACTGCCACCAGAAGCACCCCATCCCCACCAGTGGCCACAGTGGGTGTATGGCAGAGGTGCCCTAGCTGGTGGGAGGAGATGACCAGTGTGTTTTGGGACAGATGGTGACTGACCACCCTACGGGAGTTGACCCCCTAAGTGTCACCCAGTGTGGTAGACATCCCCACACACTCCTATGGTGCTTTTGCCCAAAGCCTCGTTTTAAGCTGTGGTGTGATTTTCAAGTATGTTTGCATGGAAAACTGCAATACAACCCCCAAAACATATGTGTAAATACTGGACTCAGATTCGTACCCACCCCAAACCACAGAACTCCCCTCAGCCTCACTTTTCAGTTGTAAACCAGCTCCAAATGGCCACCAAAAGTAACACTTTCAGCTCCAGTTCACCTGGACAGTCAGATGCAGCCAGAGGAGGTTCGGGGAAGGAATGGCCTTAGATCCCTATGCTGTTGCCCACATACTGTAAATGGGTACCCACCAACACATGCACACCACTCACGCTTATATCACCATCCAATTGTACCTAAGGCATGTCTCATAATGGCCAGATCTGACTTTATCAGGGTAGAGGCTGTTGGTCTCCTGAATATTACATTTTTGTCCAAAGTGGCCCTCAGTCCAGAAGATCTCTTCTCCAGTGTAAACCAAGTTCTTCAAGGGAGCACTGTCACATCCCCAATAGGCTGAATTCCTAATCCAGTAATCTTTCAAGGCCAGGGATATCCCTGTCCTATTGGATTGCCACAATTTATACCCTCATTTGACACCGACTCAGAACATCAGCAGTTTGACTGCTAGGGGTGAAAAGGTGAAATATAGCTGCCCGGAGAGATAATCGCCTAAAGTGACCAAAGTTGTCTTGGTGCCAAACCCAGACTGAAATAAGTCTGTATCAGGAACAGGATTTCAAGTTTTAAAATACTGAAACTGTATTCCAGGGCCTCTAGCAGGCATGGGTTGCAATTTATAAATTGCTGTTGCAGGGGGTCCACCCCAGAACAGCAAGAAATCATTAAAAAATAGCAACCACAAGTGATTAGAATATCATTTCCAGTTCCATATAAAGGGCAGCATGCAGTCAACAATGTCCAGAGAACCTAAAAATGCAGCAGATGCAGCTGTCTGACTTTCTGTGGCTTGCCCACTCCTCATCTAGTTAATAGTTTCCGGAATTCCTGGAACTGGATACCTCCAGATGCTTAAGATACTTGCCTCTATGGTAAACTGAATGGTTGGAAATTATCCAACAGAATGGATCCAGAGGATCCAGAGAGAGCTTCTTTAAACAACAGCTACCTTAAGGTTGGATTCATTAGTTTTTCTGTACAGATGCATCTATCACTGTCTGTATTACACCTGGCTAGACTTTTCCTGTTCTGCTTTAATCAGTCAGGGTGAGGGTCAAGTGTACATAAGGGTTGATCCCACACTATCAATGACCATGTCTGTGTCCCCGGTGTTGTATAAGCCGAAGAGTTAATAATAAATAAATAAATAAATAATAATAAAACTTTTATTTATATCCCGCTTTTCTGTTACAAGACTTCAACGACTCACAACATATAAACCTCCCATTTACAAAATTATGTCCCTTCTCCTTTTGTGTCGTGTCTTTTAGATTGTAAGCCTGAGGGACGGGAACCGTCTGACTAAAAAATTGATGTACAGCGCTGTGTAAAATTACAGCGCTTTATAATAAGAGTTAATATAATAATAATATGTCCCAAATTCCCCCCCTTAAAACAGAATTAAACATGTACAAATAAATTATCTATTAAAAACAATTAAAAAACACAATAAAAATTAACAAGGACAGAGTGTGGCTGATCCATGATGTGAGGAGCAGTCATTCTGTGACCGGGCACTTATTCAGAAGGCTGCCGGAAGAGATCGTCTTGACAGCTTTTTTAAGCTGTCTAAGCTGGCAATTTGACGGATCTCGTCTGGCAGACCGTTCCATAGTTTAGGAGCAATTGCAGAGAAGCCCTCTGGGAGGTAGCAATTAGTCTGGGTTTTAAAGGCTGCAATAGATTCCTCCTAGAGGACTTGAGGGTGTGGGGCGGATTATATGGAGCAGGCGATCCCTCCAATAGGTTGGACCCAGCCTGTAGGGCTTTTAAGTTATAACCAACACCTTGTACTGTGCCCGGAAACTAATAGGCAGCCAGTGAAGAGATTTTAGATGGGTGTAATTCGGTCACTCCTAGTTTTTCCGGCGACCAGCCTGGCTGCCATATTTTGCCACTAGTTGAAGTTCCGACTAGGCAACAGGGTAGCCCCCTGTAGAGCGCGTTAACAGAAATCAAGTCGTGAGGTTACCAGTGAATGTACAACAGTTTCTAGGTCCTTTACTTCCAGGAAAGGCGCGAGCTGGCCTATCAGCCGAGCTGATAGCAGGCACTCCTGTTGTCGTCCATTCACCTGATTTCTCATGTGAAGCGATGGGTCTAGGACCCCCAGACTGTGAACACAGTCCTTTGTGGAGAGCATGACCCCCATCTAGGACTGGAAGTTGCACCCCTATACCTGGTTTGGGGGCCCCTACTGTAAGTACCTTCATTTTGTCTGGATTCAGCTTGAGTTTGTTTTTCCTCATCCAGCCCATTACCGCTTCAGACACTGATTGAGGGGAGAAATGCCATCTGTTGTCATAGCTGCTGATCGGGACATGGGAAATATATTTGGGTGTCATCAGCGTACTGATAACACCTGCCCCATGTCTGT